>NW_028261382.1:143991160-144148660 GCF_051295495.1 Thamnophis sirtalis
GATCAGCGAATGAAGTGGTTTTTTAGCTTTCTCGACAGAATACCCCTAATAGATGTTTGTTGTTTGAATCAGAGCATTGGTTCAAAAGTAACACTTTCTGGTTGAATTGAGTTCTTTTGCCAATTCTGAGATACGCTTTGGTCTAACAACTCAGGGAAAGCTCTGATCAGCGAATGAAGTGGTTTTTTAGCTTTCCCAACTCAGGACACCCATTATAGGTGATTGTTGTTTGTTGTTCGAATCTAACCCTAACCCTAACCCTAACCCTAACCCTAACCCTAACCCTAACCCTAACCCTAACCCTAACCCTAACCCTAACCCTAACCCTAACCCTAACCCTAACCCTAACCAATCAGAGCTTTGGTTCAAAACTTTGAATTGAGTTCTTTCGCCAATTCTGAGATACAGTTTGGTCTAACTCCTCAGGAAAAGCTCTGATCAGTGAATGAAGTGGTTTTTTAGCTTTCCCGACTGAGGACACCCCTAATAGGTGTTTGTTATTTGAATATGAGCTTTGATTCAAAAGTAACACTTTCTGGTTCAATTGACTTCTTTCACCAATTCCGAGATACACTTTAGTCTAACTCCTCAGGGAAAGCTCTGATCAGCGAATGTAATGGTTTTTTAGCTTTTCCAACTCAGGACACCCCTAATAGGTGTTTGTTATTTGAATATGAGCTTTGGTTCAAAAGTAACACTTTCTGGTTCAATTGACTTCTTTCACCAATTCCGAGATACACTTTAGTCTAACTCCTCAGGGAAAGCTCTGATCAGCGAATGTAATGGTTTTTTAGCTTTTCCAATTCAAGACACCCCTAATAGGTGTTTGTTGTTCGAATCTGAGCTTTGGTTCAAAAGTAACACTTTCTGGTTGAATTGCCTTCTTTCACCAATTCCGAGATACACTTTGGTCTAACTCCTCAGGGAAAGCTATGATCACCAAACGGAGTGGTTTTTTAGCTTTCTCGACAGAATACCCCTAATAGATGTTTGTTGTTCGAATCAGAGCTTTGGTTCAAAAGTAACACTTTCTGGTTGAACTGAGTTCTTTCGCCAATTCTGAGATACACTTTGGTCTAACTCCTCAGGGAAAGCTCTGATCAGCAAATAAAGTGGTTTTTTAGCTTTCCCAACTCAGGACACCCATTATAGGTGATTGTTGTTTATTGTTCGAATCTAACCCTAACCCTAACCCTAACCCTAACCCTAACCCTAACCATAACCATAACCATAACCATAACCATAACCCAAACCCTAACCCTAACCCTAACCCTAACCCTAAACCTAAACCTAAACCTAACCCCAACCCTAACCCTAACCCTAACCCTAACCCTAACCCTAACCAATCAGAGCTTTGGTTCAAAAGTAACCCTTTCTGGTTGAATGGAGTTCTTTCACCAATTCCGAGATACACTTTGGTCTAACTCCTCAGGGAAAACTCTGATCACCAAACGGAGTGGTTTTTTAGCTTTCTCGACTCAGAATACCCCTAATAGATGTTTGTTGTTCGAATCAGAGCTTTGGTTCACAAGTAACACTTTCTGGATGAATTGAGTTCTTTCGCCAATTCTGAGATACACTTTGGTCTAACTCCTCAGGGAAAGCTCTGATCAGCGAATGAAGTGGTTTTTTAGCTTTCCCAACTCAGGACACCCATTATAGGTGTTTGTTGTTGTTCGAATCTAACCCTAACCCTAACCCTAACCCTAACCAATCAGAGCTTTGGTTCAAAAGTAACACTTTCTGGTTGAATTGAGTTCTTTCGCCAATTCTGAGATACGGTTTGGTCAAACTCCTCAGGGAAAGTTGTGATCAGCGAATGAAGTGGTTTTTTAGCTTTCCCGACTCAGGACAACCCTAATAGGTGTTTGTTGTTTGAATCTGAGCTTTGGTTCAAAAGTAACACTTTCGGGTCGAATTGAGTTCTTTCGCCAATTCTGAGATACACTTTGGTCTAACTCCTCAGGGAAAACTCTGATCACAAAACGGAATGGTTTTTTTAGCTTTCTTGACTCAGGATACCCCAAATAGATGTTTGTTGTTCAAATCTGAGCGTTGGTTCAAAAGTAACACTTTCTGGTTGAATTGCCTTCTTTCACCAATTCTGAGATACACTTTGGTCTAACTCCTCAGGGAAAGCTCTGATCAGCGAATGAAGTGGTTTTTTAGCTTTCTCGACAGAATACCCCTAATAGATGTTTGTTGTTTGAATCAGAGCTTTGGTTCAAAAGTAACACTTTCTGGTTGAATTGAGTTCTTTTGCCAATTCTGAGATACGCTTTGGTCTAACAACTCAGGGAAAGCTCTGATCAGCGAATGAAGTGGTTTTTTAGCTTTCCCAACTCAGGACACCCATTATAGGTGATTGTTGTTTGTTGTTCGAATCTAACCCTAACCCTAACCCTAACCCTAACCCTAACCCTAACCCTAACCCTAACCCTAACCCTAACCCTAACCCTAACCCTAACCCTAACCCTAACCCTAACCCTAACCCTAACCCTAACCCTAACCCTAACCCTAACCCTAACCAATCAGAGCTTTGGTTCAAAACTAACACTTTCTGGTTGAATTGAGTTCTTTCGCCAATTCTGAGATACGGTTTGGTCTAACTCCTCAGGAAAAGCTCTGATCAGTGAATGAAGTGGTTTTTTAGCTTTCCCGACTGAGGACACCCCTAATAGGTGTTTGTTATTTGAATATTAGCTTTGGTTCAAAAGTAACACTTTCTGGTTCAATTGACTTCTTTCACCAATTCCGAGATACACTTTAGTCTAACTCCTCAGGGAAAGCTCTGATCAGCGAATATAATGGTTTTTTAGCTTTCTTGACAGAATACCCCTAATAGATGTTTGTTGTTCGAATCAGAGCTTTGGTTCAAAATTAACACTTCCTGGTTGAATTGAGTTCTTTCGCTAATTCTGGGATACGGTTTGGTCTAACTCGTCAGGAAAAGCTCTGATCAGTGAATGAAGTGGTTTTTTAGCTTTCCCAACTCAGGACACACATTATAGGTGTTTGTTGTTTGTTGTTCGAATCTAACCCTAACCCTAACCCTAACCCTAACCCTAACCCTAACCCTAACCCTAACCCTAACCCTAACCCTAACCCTAACCCTAACCCTAACCCTAACCCTAACCCTAACCCTAACCCTAACCCTAACCCTAACCCTAACCCTAACCCTAACCAATCAGAGCTTTGGTTCAAAAGTAACACTTTCTGGTTGAATTGAGTTCTTTCGCCAATTCTGAGATACGGTTTGGTCTAACTCCTCAGGGAAAGCTCTGATCAGCGAATGAAGTGGTTTTTTAGCTTTCCCGACTGAGAACACCCCTAATAGGTCTTTGTTGTTTGAATATGAGCTTTGGTTCAAAAGTAACCCTTTCTGGTTGAATTGAGTTCTTTCACCAATTCCGAGATACGCTGTAGTCTAACTCCTCAGGGAAAGCTCTGATCAGCGAATGTAATGGTGTTTTAACTTTTCCAACTCAGGACACCCCTAATAGGTGTTTGTTATTCGAATCTGAGCTTTGGTTCCAAAGTAACACTTTCTGGTTGAATTGCCTTCTTTCACCAATTCTGAGATACCCTTTGGTCAAACTCCTCAGGGAAAGCTGTGATCAGCGAATGAAGTGGTTTTTTAGCTTTCCCGACTCAGGACACACCTAATAGGTGTTTGTTGTTTGAATATGAGCTTTAGTTCAAAAGTAACACTTTCTGGTTCAATTGACTACTTTCACCAATTCCGAGATACACTTTGGTCTAACTCCTCAGGGAAAACTCTGATCAGCGAATGAAATGGTTTTTAGCTTTTCCAACTCAGGATACCCCTAATAGATGTTTGTTGTTCAAATCTGAGCTTTGGTTCAAAAGTAACACTTTCTGGTTGAATTGAGTTCTTTCGCCAATTCTGATATACACTTTGGTCTAACTCCTCTGATCACCAAATGGAGTTTTTTTTTGCTTTCCGAGCTCAGGACACCACTAATATGTGTTTGTTGTTCGAATCTTATCTCTGGGTCAAAAGTAATGTTTTCTAGTTGAATTGTGTTTTAATGCCAATTCTGAGATACACTTTGGTGTAACTCCTCATGGAAACCTCAGATCAACAAATGGAGTGGTTTTTTAGCTTTCCTTACTCAGGACACGACTATTATGTGTTTGTTGTTGGAATCTGAGCTTTGGTTGAAAAGTAACGTTTTCTAGTTGAATTGAGTTTAAAGCCAATTCTGAGATACTCTTTGGTCTAACACCTCAGGGAGCATTCTGATCACCAAATGGAGTGGTTCTTTACCTTTCCCGAATCAGGACACCACTAATATGTGTTTGTTGTTCGAATTTATCTCTGGGTCAAAAGTAACGTTTTCTAGTTGGATTTTGTTTTAATGCCAATTCTGAGATACTCTTTGGTCTAACTCCTCGGGGAAAGCTCTGATCACCAAACGGAGTGGTTTTTCTATCTTTCTCGACTCAGAATACCCCAAATAGATTTTTGTTGTTCAAATATGAGCTTTGGTTCAAAAGTAACACTTTCTGGTTGAATTGAGTTCTTTCGCCAATTCTAAGATATACTTTGGTGTAACTCCCCAGGGAAACATCAGATCACAAAATGGAGTGGTTTTTTAGCATTCCCGACTCAGGATACTACTAATGTACATTTGTTTTTTGAATCTGAGCTTTGGTTCAAAAGTTACACGTTCTTGTTCAATTGAGTTTTTCTGCAAATTCTAAGATATACTTGGGTGTAACTCCCCAGGGAAACATCAGATCACAAAATGGAGTGGTTTTTTAGCATTCCCTACTCAGGACACTACTTATATGTGTTTGTTTTTAGAATCTGAGCTTTGGTTCAAAACTAACACGTTCTGGTTGAATTGAGTTTTTCTGCAAATTCTAAGATATACTTGGGTGTAACTCCCCAGGGAAACATCAGATCACAAAATGGAGTGGTTTTTTAGCATTCCCTACTCAGGACACTACTTATATGTGTTTGTTTTTCGAATCTGAGCTTTGGTTCAAAACTAACACGTTCTGGTTGAATTGAGTTTTTCTGCAAATTCTAAGATATACTTGGGTGTAACTCCCAGGGGAAACATCAGATCACAAAATGGGTTGGTTTTTTAGCATTCCCGACTCAGGACACTACTAATATACGTTTGTTTTTCGAATCTGAGCTTTGGTTCAAAAGTTACACGTTCTGGTTCAATTGAGTTTTTCTGCAAATTCTAAGATATACTTGGGTGTAACTCCCCAGGGAAACATCAGATCACAAAATGGAGTGGTTTTTTAGCATTCCCTACTCAGGACACTACTTATATGTGTTTGTTTTTCGAATCTGAGCTTTGGTTCAAAACTAACACGTTCTGGTTGAATTGAGTTTTTCTGCAAATTCTAAGATATACTTGGGTGTAACTCCCCAGGGAAACATCAGATCACAAAATGGAGTGGTTTTTTAGCATTCCCTACTCAGGACACTACTAATATACGTTTGTTTTTCGAATCTGAGCTTTGGTTCAAAAGTTACACGTTCTGGTTCAATTGAGTTTTTCTGCAAATTCTAAGATATACTTGGGTGTAACTCCCCAGGGAAACATCAGATCACAAAATTGGTTGGTTTTTTAGAATTCCCTACTCAGGACACTACTTATATGTGTTTGTTTTTCGAATCTGAGCTTTGGTTCAAAACTAACACGTTCTGGTTCAATTGAGTTTTTCTGCAAATTCTAAGATATACTTGGGTGTAACTCCCCAGGGAAACATCAGATCACAAAATTGGTTGGTTTTTTTAGCATTCCCGACTCAGGACACTACTAATATACGTTTGTTTTTCAAATCTGAGTTTTGGTTCAAAAGTTACACGTTCTGGTTCAATTGAGTTTTTCTGCAAATTCTAAGATATACTTGGGTGTAACTCCCCAGGTAAACATCAGATCACAAAATGGGTTGGTTTTTTAGCATTCCCTACTCAGGACACTACTTATATGTGTTTGTTTTTCGAATCTGAGCTTTGGTTCAAAACTAACACGTTCTGGTTCAATTGAGTTTTTCTGCAAATTCTAAGATATACTTGGGTGTAACTCCCCAGGGAAACATCAGATCACAAAATGGAGTGGATTTTTAGCATTCCCTACTCAGGACACTACTAATGTACATTTGTTTTTCGAATCGGAGCTTTGGTTCAAAAGTTACACGTTCTGGTTCAATTGAGTTTTTCTGCAAATTCTAAGATATACTTGGGTGTAACTCCCCAGGGAAACATCAGATCACAAAATGGAGTGGTTTTTTAGCATTCCTGAATCAGGATACTACTAATGTACATTTGTTTTTCGAATCTGAGCTTTGGTTCAAAAGTTACACGTTCTGGTTCAATTGAGTTTTTCTGCAAATTCTAAGATATACTTGGGTGTAACTCCCCAGGGAAACATCAGATCACAAAATTGGTTGGTTTTTTAGCATTCCCGACTCAGGACACTACTAATATACGTTTGTTTTTCAAATCTGAGTTTTGGTTCAAAAGTTACACGTTCTGGTTCAATTGAGTTTTTCTGCAAATTCTAAGATATACTTGGGTGTAACTCCCCAGGTAAACATCAGATCACAAAATGGGTTGGTTCTTTAGCATTCCCTACTCAGGACACTACTTATATGTGTTTGTTTTTCGAATCTGAGCTTTGGTTCAAAACTAAAACGTTCTGGTTCAATTGAGTTTTTCTGCAAATTCTAAGATATACTTGGGTGTAACTCCCCAGGGAAACATCAGATCACAAAATGGAGTGGTTTTTTAGCATTCCCTACTCAGGATACTACTAATGTACATTTGTTTTTCGAATCTGAGCTTTGGTTCAAAACTAACACGTTCTGGTTGAATTGAGTTTTTCTGCAAATTCTAAGATATACTTGGGTGTAACTCCCCAGGGAAACATCAGATCACAAAATGGAGTGGTTTTTTAGCATTCCTGAATCAGGATACTACTAATGTACATTTGTTTTTCGAATCTGAGCTTTGGTTCAAAAGTTACACGTTCTGGTTCAATTGAGTTTTTCTGCAAATTCTAAGATATACTTGGGTGTAACTCCCCAGGGAAACATCAGATCACAAAATTGGTTGGTTTTTTACCATTCCCGACTCAGGACACTACTAATATACGTTTGTTTTTCAAATCTGAGTTTTGGTTCAAAAGTTACACGTTCTGGTTCAATTGAGTTTTTCTGCAAATTCTAAGATATACTTGGGTGTAACTCCCCAGGTAAACATCAGATCACAAAATGGGTTGGTTTTTTAGCATTCCCTACTCAGGACACTACTTATATGTGTTTGTTTTTCGAATCTGAGCTTTGGTTCAAAACTAACACGTTCTGGTTCAATTGAGTTTTTCTGCAAATTCTAAGATATACTTGGGTGTAACTCCCCAGGGAAACATCAGATCACAAAATGGAGTGGTTTTTTAGCATTCCCTACTCAGGACACTACTTATATGTGTTTGTTTTTCGAATCTGAGCTTTGGTTCAAAAGTTACACGTTCTGGTTCAATTGAGTTTTTCTGCAAATTCTAAGATATACTTGGGTGTAACTCCCCAGGTAAACATCAGATCACAAAATGGGTTGGTTTTTTAGCATTCCCTACTCAGGACACTACTTATATGTGTTTGTTTTTCGAATCTGAGCTTTGGTTCAAAACTAACACGTTCTGGTTCAATTGAGTTTTTCTGCAAATTCTAAGATATACTTGGGTGTAACTCCCCAGGGAAACATCAGATCACAAAATGGAGTGGTTTTTTAGCATTCCCTACTCAGGATACTACTAATGTACATTTGTTTTTCGAATCTGAGCTTTGGTTCAAAACTAACACGTTCTGGTTGAATTGAGTTTTTCTGCAAATTCTAAGATATACTTGGGTGTAACTCCCCAGGGAAACATCAGATCACAAAATGGGTTGGTTTTTTAGCATTCCCGACTCAGGATATTACTAATGTACATTTGTTTTTCGAATCGGAGCTTTGGTTCAAAAGTTACACGTTCTGGTTCAATTGAGTTTTTCTGCAAATTCTAACATATACTTGGGTGTAACTCCCCAGGTAAACATCAGATCACAAAATTGGTTGGTTTTTTAGCATTCCCGACTCAGGACACTACTAATATACGTTTGTTTTTCAAATCTGAGTTTTGGTTCAAAAGTAACACGTTCTGGTTCAATTGAGTTTTTCTGCAAATTCTAAGATATACTTGGGTGTAACTCCCCAGGGAAACATCAGATCACAAAATGGGTTGGTTTTTTAGCATTCCCTACTCAGGACACTACTTATATGTGTTTGTTTTTCGAATCTGAGCTTTGGTTCAAAACTAACACGTTCTGGTTCAATTGAGTTTTTCTGCAAATTCTAAGATATACTTGGGTGTAACTCCCCAGGGAAACATCAGATCACAAAATGGAGTGGTTTTTTAGCATTCCCTACTCAGGACACTACTTATATGTGTTTGTTTTTCGAATCTGAGCTTTGGTTCAAAACTAACACGTTCTGGTTGAATTTTTTCTGCAAATTCTAAGATATACTTGGGTGTAACTCCCCAGGGAAACATCAGATCACAAAATGGGTTGGTTTTTTACCATTCCCCACTCAGGATACTACTAATGTACATTTGTTTTTCGAATCGGAGCTTTGGTTCAAAAGTTACACGTTCTGGTTCAATTGAGTTTTTCTGCAAATTCTAACATATACTTGGGTGTAACTCCCCAGGGAAACATCAGATCACAAAATGGAGTGGTTTTTTAGCATTCCTGAATCAGGATACTACTAATGTACATTTGTTTTTCGAATCTGAGCTTTGGTTCAAAAGTTACACGTTCTGGTTCAATTGAGTTTTTCTGCAAATTCTAAGATATACTTGGGTGTAACTCCCCAGGGAAACATCAGATCACAAAATTGGTTGGTTTTTTAGCATTCCCGACTCAGGACACTACTAATATACATTTGTTTTTCAAATCTGAGTTTTGGTTCAAAAGTTACACGTTCTGGTTCAATTGAGTTTTTCTGCAAATTCTAAGATATACTTGGGTGTAACTCCCCAGGTAAACATCAGATCACAAAATGGGTTGGTTTTTTAGCATTCCCTACTCAGGACACTACTTATATGTGTTTGTTTTTCGAATCTGAGCTTTGGTTCAAAACTAACACGTTCTGGTTCAATTGAGTTTTTCTGCAAATTCTAAGATATACTTGGGTGTAACTCCCCAGGGAAACATCAGATCACAAAATGGAGTGGTTTTTTAGCATTCCCTACTCAGGATACTACTAATGTACATTTGTTTTTCGAATCTGAGCTTTGGTTCAAAACTAACACGTTCTGGTTGAATTGAGTTTTTCTGCAAATTCTAAGATATAGTTGGGTGTAACTCCCCAGGGAAACATCAGATCACAAAATGGAGTGGTTTTTTAGCATTCCTGACTCAGGATACTACTAATGTACATTTGTTTTTCGAATCTGAGCTTTGGTTCAAAAGTTACACGTTCTGGTTCAATTGAGTTTTTCTGCAAATTCTAAGATATACTTGGGTGTAACTCCCCAGGGAAACATTAGATCACAAAATTGGTTGGTTTTTTAGCATTCCCGACTCAGGACACTACTAATATACGTTTGTTTTTCAAATCTGAGTTTTGGTTCAAAAGTTACACGTTCTGGTTCAATTGAGTTTTTTTGCAAATTCTAAGATATACTTGGGTGTAACTCCCCAGGTAAACATCAGATCACAAAATGGGTTGGTTTTTTAGCATTCCCTACTCAGGACACTACTTATATGTGTTTGTTTTTCGAATCTGAGCTTTGGTTCAAAACTAACACGTTCTGGTTCAATTGAGTTTTTCTGCAAATTCTAAGATATACTTGGGTGTAACTCCCCAGGGAAACATCAGATCACAAAATGGAGTGGTTTTTTAGCATTCCCTACTCAGGACACTACTTATATGTGTTTGTTTTTCGAATCTGAGCTTTGGTTCAAAACTAACACGTTCTGGTTGAATTGAGTTTTTCTGCAAATTCTAAGATATACTTGGGTGTAACTCCCCAGGTAAACATCAGATCACAAAATGGGTTGGTTTTTTAGCATTCCCTACTCAGGACACTACTTATATGTGTTTGTTTTTCGAATCTGAGCTTTGGTTCAAAACTAACACGTTCTGGTTCAATTGAGTTTTTCTGCAAATTCTAAGATATACTTGGGTGTAACTCACCAGGGAAACATCAGATCACAAAATGGAGTGGTTTTTTAGCATTCCCTACTCAGGATACTACTAATGTACATTTGTTTTTCGAATCTGAGCTTTGGTTCAAAACTAACACGTTCTGGTTGAATTGAGTTTTTCTGCAAATTCTAAGATATACTTGGGTGTAACTCCCCAGGGAAACATCAGATCACAAAATGGGTTGGTTTTTTAGCATTCCCGACTCAGGATACTACTAATGTACATTTGTTTTTCGAATCGGAGCTTTGGTTCAAAAGTTACACGTTCTGGTTCAATTGAGTTTTTCTGCAAATTCTAACATATACTTGGGTGTAACTCCCCAGGGAAACATCAGATCACAAAATTGGTTGGTTTTTTAGCATTCCCGACTCAGGACACTACTAATATACGTTTGTTTTTCAAATCTGAGTTTTGGTTCAAAAGTTACACGTTCTGGTTCAATTCAGTTTTTCTGCAAATTCTAAGATATACTTGGGTGTAACTCCCCAGGGAAACATCAGATCACAAAATGGGTTGGTTTTTTAGCATTCCCTACTCAGGACACTACTTATATGTGTTTGTTTTTCGAATCTGAGCTTTGGTTCAAAACTAACACGTTCTGGTTCAATTGAGTTTTTCTGCAAATTCTAAGATATACTTGGGTGTAACTCCCCAGGGAAACATCAGATCACAAAATGGAGTGGTTTTTTAGCATTCCCTACTCAGGATACTACTAATGTACATTTGTTTTTCGAATCTGAGCTTTGGTTCAAAACTAACACGTTCTGGTTGAATTGAGTTTTTCTGCAAATTCTAAGATATACTTGGGTGTAACTCCCCAGGGAAACATCAGATCACAAAATGGGTTGGTTTTTTAGCATTCCCGACTCAGGATACTACTAATGTACATTTGTTTTTCGAATCGGAGCTTTGGTTCAAAAGTTACACGTTCTGGTTCAATTGAGTTTTTCTGCAAATTCTAACATATACTTGGGTGTAACTCCCCAGGAAAACATCAGATCACAAAATTGGTTGGTTTTTTAGCATTCCCGACTCAGGACACTACTAATATACGTTTGTTTTTCAAATCTGAGTTTTGGTTCAAAAGTTACACGTTCTGGTTCAATTCAGTTTTTCTGCAAATTCTAAGATATACTTGGGTGTAACTCCCCAGGGAAACATCAGATCACAAAATGGGTTGGTTTTTTAGCATTCCCGACTCAGGACACTACTAATATACGTTTGTTTTTCGAATCTGAGCTTTGGTTCAAAACTAACACGTTCTGGTTCAATTGAGTTTTTCTGCAAATTCTAAGATATACTTGGGTGTAACTCCCCAGGGAAACATCAGATCACAAAATGGAGTGGTTTTTTAGCATTCCCTACTCAGGACAATACTTATATGTGTTTGTTTTTCGAATCTGAGCTTTGGTTCAAAACTAACAAGTTCTGGTTGAATTTTTTCTGCAAATTCTAAGATATACTTGGGTGTAACTCCCCAGGGAAACATCAGATCACAAAATGGGTTGGTTTTTTACCATTCCCCACTCAGGATACTACTAATGTACATTTGTTTTTCGAATCGGAGCTTTGGTTCAAAAGTTACACGTTCTGGTTCAATTGAGTTTTTCTGCAAATTCTAACATATACTTGGGTGTAACTCCCCAGGTAAACATCAGATCACAAAATGGGTTGGTTTTTTAGCATTCCCTACTCAGGACACTACTTATATGTGTTTGTTTTTCGAATCTGAGCTTTGGTTCAAAACTAACACGTTCTGGTTCAATTGAGTTTTTCTGCAAATTCTAAGATATACTTGGGTGTAACTCCCCAGGGAAACATCAGATCACAAAATGGAGTGGTTTTTTAGCATTCCCTACTCAGGATACTACTAATGTACATTTGTTTTTCGAATCTGAGCTTTGGTTCAAAACTAACACGTTCTGGTTGAATTGAGTTTTTCTGCAAATTCTAAGATATACTTGGGTGTAACTCCCCAGGGAAACATCAGATCACAAAATGGGTTGGTTTTTTAGCATTCCCGACTCAGGATATTACTAATGTACATTTGTTTTTCGAATCGGAGCTTTGGTTCAAAAGTTACACGTTCTGGTTCAATTGAGTTTTTCTGCAAATTCTAACATATACTTGGGTGTAACTCCCCAGGTAAACATCAGATCACAAAATTGGTTGGTTTTTTAGCATTCCCGACTCAGGACACTACTAATATACGTTTGTTTTTCAAATCTGAGTTTTGGTTCAAAAGTAACACGTTCTGGTTCAATTGAGTTTTTCTGCAAATTCTAAGATATACTTGGGTGTAACTCCCCAGGGAAACATCAGATCACAAAATGGGTTGGTTTTTTAGCATTCCCTACTCAGGATACTACTAATGTACATTTGTTTTTCGAATCTGAGCTTTGGTTCAAAACTAACACGTTCTGGTTGAATTGAGTTTTTCTGCAAATTCTAAGATATACTTGGGTGTAACTCCCCAGGGAAACATCAGATCACAAAATGGAGTGGTTTTTTAGCATTCCCTACTCAGGACACTACTTATATGTGTTTGTTTTTCGAATCTGAGCTTTGGTTCAAAACTAACACGTTCTGGTTGAATTTTTTCTGCAAATTCTAAGATATACTTGGGTGTAACTCCCCAGGGAAACATCAGATCACAAAATGGGTTGGTTTTTTACCATTCCCCACTCAGGATACTACTAATGTACATTTGTTTTTCGAATCGGAGCTTTGGTTCAAAAGTTACACGTTCTGGTTCAATTGAGTTTTTCTGCAAATTCTAACATATACTTGGGTGTAACTCCCCAGGGAAACATCAGATCACAAAATGGAGTGGTTTTTTAGCATTCCTGAATCAGGATACTACTAATGTACATTTGTTTTTCGAATCTGAGCTTTGGTTCAAAAGTTACACGTTCTGGTTCAATTGAGTTTTTCTGCAAATTCTAAGATATACTTGGGTGTAACTCCCCAGGGAAACATCAGATCACAAAATTGGTTGGTTTTTTAGCATTCCCGACTCAGGACACTACTAATATACATTTGTTTTTCAAATCTGAGTTTTGGTTCAAAAGTTACACGTTCTGGTTCAATTGAGTTTTTCTGCAAATTCTAAGATATACTTGGGTGTAACTCCCCAGGTAAACATCAGATCACAAAATGGGTTGGTTTTTTAGCATTCCCTACTCAGGACACTACTTATATGTGTTTGTTTTTCGAATCTGAGCTTTGGTTCAAAACTAACACGTTCTGGTTCAATTGAGTTTTTCTGCAAATTCTAAGATATACTTGGGTGTAACTCCCCAGGGAAACATCAGATCACAAAATGGAGTGGTTTTTTAGCATTCCCTACTCAGGATACTACTAATGTACATTTGTTTTTCGAATCTGAGCTTTGGTTCAAAACTAACACGTTCTGGTTGAATTGAGTTTTTCTGCAAATTCTAAGATATACTTGGGTGTAACTCCCCAGGGAAACATCAGATCACAAAATGGAGTGGTTTTTTAGCATTCCTGACTCAGGATACTACTAATGTACATTTGTTTTTCGAATCTGAGCTTTGGTTCAAAAGTTACACGTTCTGGTTCAATTGAGTTTTTCTGCAAATTCTAAGATATACTTGGGTGTAACTCCCCAGGGAAACATTAGATCACAAAATTGGTTGGTTTTTTAGCATTCCCGACTCAGGACACTACTAATATACGTTTGTTTTTCAAATCTGAGTTTTGGTTCAAAAGTTACACGTTCTGGTTCAATTGAGTTTTTCTGCAAATTCTAAGATATACTTGGGTGTAACTCCCCAGGGAAACATCAGATCACAAAATGGGTTGGTTTTTTAGCATTCCCTACTCAGGATACTACTAATGTACATTTGTTTTTCGAATCTGAGCTTTGGTTCAAAACTAACACGTTCTGGTTGAATTGAGTTTTTCTGCAAATTCTAAGATATACTTGGGTGTAACTCCCCAGGGAAACATCAGATCACAAAATGGAGTGGTTTTTTAGCATTCCCTACTCAGGACACTACTTATATGTGTTTGTTTTTCGAATCTGAGCTTTGGTTCAAAACTAACACGTTCTGGTTGAATTTTTTCTGCAAATTCTAAGATATACTTGGGTGTAACTCCCCAGGGAAACATCAGATCACAAAATGGGTTGGTTTTTTACCATTCCCCACTCAGGATACTACTAATGTACATTTGTTTTTCGAATCGGAGCTTTGGTTCAAAAGTTACACGTTCTGGTTCAATTGAGTTTTTCTGCAAATTCTAACATATACTTGGGTGTAACTCCCCAGGGAAACATCAGATCACAAAATGGAGTGGTTTTTTAGCATTCCTGAATCAGGATACTACTAATGTACATTTGTTTTTCGAATCTGAGCTTTGGTTCAAAAGTTACACGTTCTGGTTCAATTGAGTTTTTCTGCAAATTCTAAGATATACTTGGGTGTAACTCCCCAGGGAAACATCAGATCACAAAATTGGTTGGTTTTTTAGCATTCCCGACTCAGGACACTACTAATATACATTTGTTTTTCAAATCTGAGTTTTGGTTCAAAAGTTACACGTTCTGGTTCAATTGAGTTTTTCTGCAAATTCTAAGATATACTTGGGTGTAACTCCCCAGGTAAACATCAGATCACAAAATGGGTTGGTTTTTTAGCATTCCCTACTCAGGACACTACTTATATGTGTTTGTTTTTCGAATCTGAGCTTTGGTTCAAAACTAACACGTTCTGGTTCAATTGAGTTTTTCTGCAAATTCTAAGATATACTTGGGTGTAACTCCCCAGGGAAACATCAGATCACAAAATGGAGTGGTTTTTTAGCATTCCCTACTCAGGATACTACTAATGTACATTTGTTTTTCGAATCTGAGCTTTGGTTCAAAACTAACACGTTCTGGTTGAATTGAGTTTTTCTGCAAATTCTAAGATATACTTGGGTGTAACTCCCCAGGGAAACATCAGATCACAAAATGGAGTGGTTTTTTAGCATTCCTGACTCAGGATACTACTAATGTACATTTGTTTTTCGAATCTGAGCTTTGGTTCAAAAGTTACACGTTCTGGTTCAATTGAGTTTTTCTGCAAATTCTAAGATATACTTGGGTGTAACTCCCCAGGGAAACATTAGATCACAAAATTGGTTGGTTTTTTAGCATTCCCGACTCAGGACACTACTAATATACGTTTGTTTTTCAAATCTGAGTTTTGGTTCAAAAGTTACACGTTCTGGTTCAATTGAGTTTTTCTGCAAATTCTAAGATATACTTGGGTGTAACTCCCCAGGTAAACATCAGATCACAAAATGGGTTGGTTTTTTAGCATTCCCTACTCAGGACACTACTTATATGTGTTTGTTTTTCGAATCTGAGCTTTGGTTCAAAACTAACACGTTCTGGTTCAATTGAGTTTTTCTGCAAATTCTAAGATATACTTGGGTGTAACTCCCCAGGGAAACATCAGATCACAAAATGGAGTGGTTTTTTAGCATTCCCTACTCAGGACACTACTTATATGTGTTTGTTTTTCGAATCTGAGCTTTGGTTCAAAACTAACACGTTCTGGTTGAATTGAGTTTTTCTGCAAATTCTAAGATATACTTGGGTGTAACTCCCCAGGTAAACATCAGATCACAAAATGGGTTGGTTTTTTAGCATTCCCTACTCAGGACACTACTTATATGTGTTTGTTTTTCGAATCTGAGCTTTGGTTCAAAACTAACACGTTCTGGTTCAATTGAGTTTTTCTGCAAATTCTAAGATATACTTGGGTGTAACTCACCAGGGAAACATCAGATCACAAAATGGAGTGGTTTTTTAGCATTCCCTACTCAGGATACTACTAATGTACATTTGTTTTTCGAATCTGAGCTTTGGTTCAAAACTAACACGTTCTGGTTGAATTGAGTTTTTCTGCAAATTCTAAGATATACTTGGGTGTAACTCCCCAGGGAAACATCAGATCACAAAATGGGTTGGTTTTTTAGCATTCCCGACTCAGGATACTACTAATGTACATTTGTTTTTCGAATCGGAGCTTTGGTTCAAAAGTTACACGTTCTGGTTCAATTGAGTTTTTCTGCAAATTCTAACATATACTTGGGTGTAACTCCCCAGGGAAACATCAGATCACAAAATTGGTTGGTTTTTTAGCATTCCCGACTCAGGACACTACTAATATACGTTTGTTTTTCAAATCTGAGTTTTGGTTCAAAAGTTACACGTTCTGGTTCAATTCAGTTTTTCTGCAAATTCTAAGATATACTTGGGTGTAACTCCCCAGGTAAACATCAGATCACAAAATGGGTTGGTTTTTTAGCATTCCCTACTCAGGACACTACTTATATGTGTTTGTTTTTCGAATCTGAGCTTTGGTTCAAAACTAACACGTTCTGGTTCAATTGAGTTTTTCTGCAAATTCTAAGATATACTTGGGTGTAACTCCCCAGGGAAACATCAGATCACAAAATGGAGTGGTTTTTTAGCATTCCCTACTCAGGATACTACTAATGTACATTTGTTTTTCGAATCTGAGCTTTGGTTCAAAACTAACACGTTCTGGTTGAATTGAGTTTTTCTGCAAATTCTAAGATATACTTGGGTGTAACTCCCCAGGGAAACATCAGATCACAAAATGGGTTGGTTTTTTAGCATTCCCGACTCAGGATACTACTAATGTACATTTGTTTTTCGAATCGGAGCTTTGGTTCAAAAGTTACACGTTCTGGTTCAATTGAGTTTTTCTGCAAATTCTAACATATACTTGGGTGTAACTCCCCAGGAAAACATCAGATCACAAAATTGGTTGGTTTTTTAGCATTCCCGACTCAGGACACTACTAATATACGTTTGTTTTTCAAATCTGAGTTTTGGTTCAAAAGTTACACGTTCTGGTTCAATTCAGTTTTTCTGCAAATTCTAAGATATACTTGGGTGTAACTCCCCAGGGAAACATCAGATCACAAAATGGGTTGGTTTTTTAGCATTCCCTACTCAGGACACTACTTATATGTGTTTGTTTTTCGAATCTGAGCTTTGGTTCAAAACTAACACGTTCTGGTTCAATTGAGTTTTTCTGCAAATTCTAAGATATACTTGGGTGTAACTCCCCAGGGAAACATCAGATCACAAAATGGAGTGGTTTTTTAGCATTCCCTACTCAGGACAATACTTATATGTGTTTGTTTTTCGAATCTGAGCTTTGGTTCAAAACTAACAAGTTCTGGTTGAATTTTTTCTGCAAATTCTAATATATACTTGGGTGTAACTCCCCAGGGAAACATCAGATCACAAAATGGGTTGGTTTTTTACCATTCCCCACTCAGGATACTACTAATGTACATTTGTTTTTCGAATCGGAGCTTTGGTTCAAAAGTTACACGTTCTGGTTCAATTGAGTTTTTCTGCAAATTCTAACATATACTTGGGTGTAACTCCCCAGGGAAACATCAGATCACAAAATGGAGTGGTTTTTTAGCATTCCTGAATCAGGATACTACTAATGTACATTTGTTTTTCGAATCTGAGCTTTGGTTCAAAAGTTACACGTTCTGGTTCAATTGAGTTTTTCTGCAAATTCTAAGATATACTTGGGTGTAACTCCCCAGGGAAACATCAGATCACAAAATTGGTTGGTTTTTTAGCATTCCCGACTCAGGACACTACTAATATACATTTGTTTTTCAAATCTGAGTTTTGGTTCAAAAGTTACACGTTCTGGTTCAATTGAGTTTTTCTGCAAATTCTAAGATATACTTGGGTGTAACTCCCCAGGTAAACATCAGATCACAAAATGGGTTGGTTTTTTAGCATTCCCTACTCAGGACACTACTTATATGTGTTTGTTTTTCGAATCTGAGCTTTGGTTCAAAACTAACACGTTCTGGTTCAATTGAGTTTTTCTGCAAATTCTAAGATATACTTGGGTGTAACTCCCCAGGGAAACATCAGATCACAAAATGGAGTGGTTTTTTAGCATTCCTGACTCAGGATACTACTAATGTACATTTGTTTTTCGAATCTGATCTTTGGTTCAAAAGTAACACGTTCTGGTTCAATTGAGTTTTTCTGCAAATTCTAAGATATACTTGGGTGTAACTCCCCAGGGAAACATCAGATCACAAAATGGGTTGGTTTTTTAGCATTCCCGACTCAGGACACTACTAATATACGTTTGTTTTTCGAATCGGAGCTTTGGTTCAAAAGTTACACGTTCTGGTTCAATTGAGTTTTTCTGCAAATTCTAAGATATACTTGGGTGTAACTCCCCAGGGAAACATCAGATCACAAAATGGGTTGGTTTTTTACCATTCCCCACTCAGGATACTACTAATGTACATTTGTTTTTCGAATCGGAGCTTTGGTTCAAAAGTTACACGTTCTGGTTCAATTGAGTTTTTCTGCAAATTCTAACATATACTTGGGTGTAACTCCCCAGGGAAACATCAGATCACAAAATGGAGTGGTTTTTTAGCATTCCTGAATCAGGATACTACTAATGTACATTTGTTTTTCGAATCTGAGCTTTGGTTCAAAAGTTACACGTTCTGGTTCAATTGAGTTTTTCTGCAAATTCTAAGATATACTTGGGTGTAACTCCCCAGGGAAACATCAGATCACAAAATTGGTTGGTTTTTTAGCATTCCCGACTCAGGACACTACTAATATACGTTTGTTTTTCAAATCTGAGTTTTGGTTGAAAAGTTACACATTCTGGTTCAATTGAGTTTTTCTGCAAATTCTAACATATACTTGGGTGTAACTCCCCAGGGAAACATCAGATCACAAAATGGAGTGGTTTTTTAGCATTCCTGAATCAGGATACTACTAATGTACATTTGTTTTTCGAATCTGAGCTTTGGTTCAAAAGTTACACGTTCTGGTTCAATTGAGTTTTTCTGCAAATTCTAAGATATACTTGGGTGTAACTCCCCAGGGAAACATCAGATCACAAAATTGGTTGGTTTTTTAGCATTCCCGACTCAGGACACTACTAATATACATTTGTTTTTCAAATCTGAGTTTTGGTTCAAAAGTTACACGTTCTGGTTCAATTGAGTTTTTCTGCAAATTCTAAGATATACTTGGGTGTAACTCCCCAGGTAAACATCAGATCACAAAATGGGTTGGTTTTTTAGCATTCCCTACTCAGGACACTACTTATATGTGTTTGTTTTTCGAATCTGAGCTTTGGTTCAAAACTAACACGTTCTGGTTCAATTGAGTTTTTCTGCAAATTCTAAGATATACTTGGGTGTAACTCCCCAGGGAAACATCAGATCACAAAATGGAGTGGTTTTTTAGCATTCCCTACTCAGGATACTACTAATGTACATTTGTTTTTCGAATCTGAGCTTTGGTTCAAAACTAACACGTTCTGGTTGAATTGAGTTTTTCTGCAAATTCTAAGATATACTTGGGTGTAACTCCCCAGGGAAACATCAGATCACAAAATGGAGTGGTTTTTTAGCATTCCTGACTCAGGATACTACTAATGTACATTTGTTTTTCGAATCTGAGCTTTGGTTCAAAAGTTACACGTTCTGGTTCAATTGAGTTTTTCTGCAAATTCTAAGATATACTTGGGTGTAACTCCCCAGGGAAACATTAGATCACAAAATTGGTTGGTTTTTTAGCATTCCCGACTCAGGACACTACTAATATACGTTTGTTTTTCAAATCTGAGTTTTGGTTCAAAAGTTACACGTTCTGGTTCAATTGAGTTTTTCTGCAAATTCTAAGATATACTTGGGTGTAACTCCCCAGGTAAACATCAGATCACAAAATGGGTTGGTTTTTTAGCATTCCCTACTCAGGACACTACTTATATGTGTTTGTTTTTCGAATCTGAGCTTTGGTTCAAAACTAACACGTTCTGGTTCAATTGAGTTTTTCTGCAAATTCTAAGATATACTTGGGTGTAACTCCCCAGGGAAACATCAGATCACAAAATGGAGTGGTTTTTTAGCATTCCCTACTCAGGATACTACTAATGTACATTTGTTTTTTCGAATCTGAGCTTTGGTTCAAAACTAACACGTTCTGGTTGAATTGAGTTTTTCTGCAAATTCTAAGATATACTTGGGTGTAACTCCCCAGGTAAACATCAGATCACAAAATGGGTTGGTTTTTTAGCATTCCCGACTCAGGATACTACTAATGTACATTTGTTTTTCGAATCGGAGCTTTGGTTCAAAAGTTACACGTTCTGGTTCAATTGAGTTTTTCTGCAAATTCTAACATATACTTGGGTGTAACTCCCCAGGGAAACATCAGATCACAAAATTGGTTGGTTTTTTAGCATTCCCGACTCAGGACACTACTAATATACGTTTGTTTTTCAAATCTGAGTTTTGGTTCAAAAGTTACACGTTCTGGTTCAATTCAGTTTTTCTGCAAATTCTAAGATATACTTGGGTGTAACTCCCCAGGGAAACATCAGATCACAAAATGGGTTGGTTTTTTAGCATTCCCTACTCAGGACACTACTTATATGTGTTTGTTTTTCGAATCTGAGCTTTGGTTCAAAACTAACACGTTCTGGTTCAATTGAGTTTTTCTGCAAATTCTAAGATATACTTGGGTGTAACTCCCCAGGGAAACATCAGATCACAAAATGGAGTGGTTTTTTAGCATTCCCTACTCAGGATACTACTAATGTACATTTGTTTTTCGAATCTGAGCTTTGGTTCAAAACTAACACGTTCTGGTTGAATTGAGTTTTTCTGCAAATTCTAAGATATACTTGGGTGTAACTCCCCAGGGAAACATCAGATCACAAAATGGGTTGGTTTTTTAGCATTCCCGACTCAGGATACTACTAATGTACATTTGTTTTTCGAATCGGAGCTTTGGTTCAAAAGTTACACGTTCTGGTTCAATTGAGTTTTTCTGCAAATTCTAACATATACTTGGGTGTAACTCCCCAGGAAAACATCAGATCACAAAATTGGTTGGTTTTTTAGCATTCCCGACTCAGGACACTACTAATATACGTTTGTTTTTCAAATCTGAGTTTTGGTTCAAAAGTTACACGTTCTGGTTCAATTCAGTTTTTCTGCAAATTCTAAGATATACTTGGGTGTAACTCCCCAGGGAAACATCAGATCACAAAATGGGTTGGTTTTTTAGCATTCCCTACTCAGGACACTACTTATATGTGTTTGTTTTTCGAATCTGAGCTTTGGTTCAAAACTAACACGTTCTGGTTCAATTGAGTTTTTCTGCAAATTCTAAGATATACTTGGGTGTAACTCCCCAGGGAAACATCAGATCACAAAATGGAGTGGTTTTTTAGCATTCCCTACTCAGGACAATACTTATATGTGTTTGTTTTTCGAATCTGAGCTTTGGTTCAAAACTAACACGTTCTGGTTCAATTGAGTTTTTCTGCAAATTCTAAGATATACTTGGGTGTAACTCCCCAGGGAAACATCAGATCACAAAATGGAGTGGTTTTTTAGCATTCCTGACTCAGGATACTACTAATGTACATTTGTTTTTCGAATCTGATCTTTGGTTCAAAAGTAACACGTTCTGGTTCAATTGAGTTTTTCTGCAAATTCTAAGATATACTTGGGTGTAACTCCCCAGGGAAACATCAGATCACAAAATGGGTTGGTTTTTTAGCATTCCCGACTCAGGACACTACTAATATACGTTTGTTTTTCGAATCGGAGCTTTGGTTCAAAAGTTACACGTTCTGGTTCAATTGAGTTTTTCTGCAAATTCTAAGATATACTTGGGTGTAACTCCCCAGGGAAACATCAGATCACAAAATGGGTTGGTTTTTTACCATTCCCCACTCAGGATACTACTAATGTACATTTGTTTTTCGAATCGGAGCTTTGGTTCAAAAGTTACACGTTCTGGTTCAATTGAGTTTTTCTGCAAATTCTAACATATACTTGGGTGTAACTCCCCAGGGAAACATCAGATCACAAAATGGAGTGGTTTTTTAGCATTCCTGAATCAGGATACTACTAATGTACATTTGTTTTTCGAATCTGAGCTTTGGTTCAAAAGTTACACGTTCTGGTTCAATTGAGTTTTTCTGCAAATTCTAAGATATACTTGGGTGTAACTCCCCAGGGAAACATCAGATCACAAAATTGGTTGGTTTTTTAGCATTCCCGACTCAGGACACTACTAATATACGTTTGTTTTTCAAATCTGAGTTTTGGTTGAAAAGTTACACATTCTGGTTCAATTGAGTTTTTCTGCAAATTCTAACATATACTTGGGTGTAACTCCCCAGGGAAACATCAGATCACAAAATGGAGTGGTTTTTTAGCATTCCTGAATCAGGATACTACTAATGTACATTTGTTTTTCGAATCTGAGCTTTGGTTCAAAAGTTACACGTTCTGGTTCAATTGAGTTTTTCTGCAAATTCTAAGATATACTTGGGTGTAACTCCCCAGGGAAACATCAGATCACAAAATTGGTTGGTTTTTTAGCATTCCCGACTCAGGACACTACTAATATACATTTGTTTTTCAAATCTGAGTTTTGGTTCAAAAGTTACACGTTCTGGTTCAATTGAGTTTTTCTGCAAATTCTAAGATATACTTGGGTGTAACTCCCCAGGTAAACATCAGATCACAAAATGGGTTGGTTTTTTAGCATTCCCTACTCAGGACACTACTTATATGTGTTTGTTTTTCGAATCTGAGCTTTGGTTCAAAACTAACACGTTCTGGTTCAATTGAGTTTTTCTGCAAATTCTAAGATATACTTGGGTGTAACTCCCCAGGGAAACATCAGATCACAAAATGGAGTGGTTTTTTAGCATTCCCTACTCAGGATACTACTAATGTACATTTGTTTTTCGAATCTGAGCTTTGGTTCAAAACTAACACGTTCTGGTTGAATTGAGTTTTTCTGCAAATTCTAAGATATACTTGGGTGTAACTCCCCAGGGAAACATCAGATCACAAAATGGAGTGGTTTTTTAGCATTCCTGACTCAGGATACTACTAATGTACATTTGTTTTTCGAATCTGAGCTTTGGTTCAAAAGTTACACGTTCTGGTTCAATTGAGTTTTTCTGCAAATTCTAAGATATACTTGGGTGTAACTCCCCAGGGAAACATCAGATCACAAAATTGGTTGGTTTTTTAGCATTCCCGACTCAGGACACTACTAATATACGTTTGTTTTTCAAATCTGAGTTTTGGTTGAAAAGTTACACATTCTGGTTCAATTGAGTTTTTCTGCAAATTCTAACATATACTTGGGTGTAACTCCCCAGGGAAACATCAGATCACAAAATGGAGTGGTTTTTTAGCATTCCTGAATCAGGATACTACTAATGTACATTTGTTTTTCGAATCTGAGCTTTGGTTCAAAAGTTACACGTTCTGGTTCAATTGAGTTTTTCTGCAAATTCTAAGATATACTTGGGTGTAACTCCCCAGGGAAACATCAGATCACAAAATTGGTTGGTTTTTTAGCATTCCCGACTCAGGACACTACTAATATACATTTGTTTTTCAAATCTGAGTTTTGGTTCAAAAGTTACACGTTCTGGTTCAATTGAGTTTTTCTGCAAATTCTAAGATATACTTGGGTGTAACTCCCCAGGTAAACATCAGATCACAAAATGGGTTGGTTTTTTAGCATTCCCTACTCAGGACACTACTTATATGTGTTTGTTTTTCGAATCTGAGCTTTGGTTCAAAACTAACACGTTCTGGTTCAATTGAGTTTTTCTGCAAATTCTAAGATATACTTGGGTGTAACTCCCCAGGGAAACATCAGATCACAAAATGGAGTGGTTTTTTAGCATTCCCTACTCAGGATACTACTAATGTACATTTGTTTTTCGAATCTGAGCTTTGGTTCAAAACTAACACGTTCTGGTTGAATTGAGTTTTTCTGCAAATTCTAAGATATACTTGGGTGTAACTCCCCAGGGAAACATCAGATCACAAAATGGAGTGGTTTTTTAGCATTCCTGACTCAGGATACTACTAATGTACATTTGTTTTTCGAATCTGAGCTTTGGTTCAAAAGTTACACGTTCTGGTTCAATTGAGTTTTTCTGCAAATTCTAAGATATACTTGGGTGTAACTCCCCAGGGAAACATTAGATCACAAAATTGGTTGGTTTTTTAGCATTCCCGACTCAGGACACTACTAATATACGTTTGTTTTTCAAATCTGAGTTTTGGTTCAAAAGTTACACGTTCTGGTTCAATTGAGTTTTTCTGCAAATTCTAAGATATACTTGGGTGTAACTCCCCAGGTAAACATCAGATCACAAAATGGGTTGGTTTTTTAGCATTCCCTACTCAGGACACTACTTATATGTGTTTGTTTTTCGAATCTGAGCTTTGGTTCAAAACTAACACGTTCTGGTTCAATTGAGTTTTTCTGCAAATTCTAAGATATACTTGGGTGTAACTCCCCAGGGAAACATCAGATCACAAAATGGAGTGGTTTTTTAGCATTCCCTACTCAGGACACTACTTATATGTGTTTGTTTTTCGAATCTGAGCTTTGGTTCAAAACTAACACGTTCTGGTTGAATTGAGTTTTTCTGCAAATTCTAAGATATACTTGGGTGTAACTCCCCAGGTAAACATCAGATCACAAAATGGGTTGGTTTTTTAGCATTCCCTACTCAGGACACTACTTATATGTGTTTGTTTTTCGAATCTGAGCTTTGGTTCAAAACTAACACGTTCTGGTTCAATTGAGTTTTTCTGCAAATTCTAAGATATACTTGGGTGTAACTCACCAGGGAAACATCAGATCACAAAATGGAGTGGTTTTTTAGCATTCCCTACTCAGGATACTACTAATGTACATTTGTTTTTCGAATCTGAGCTTTGGTTCAAAACTAACACGTTCTGGTTGAATTGAGTTTTTCTGCAAATTCTAAGATATACTTGGGTGTAACTCCCCAGGGAAACATCAGATCACAAAATGGGTTGGTTTTTTAGCATTCCCGACTCAGGATACTACTAATGTACATTTGTTTTTCGAATCGGAGCTTTGGTTCAAAAGTTACACGTTCTGGTTCAATTGAGTTTTTCTGCAAATTCTAACATATACTTGGGTGTAACTCCCCAGGGAAACATCAGATCACAAAATTGGTTGGTTTTTTAGCATTCCCGACTCAGGACACTACTAATATACGTTTGTTTTTCAAATCTGAGTTTTGGTTCAAAAGTTACACGTTCTGGTTCAATTCAGTTTTTCTGCAAATTCTAAGATATACTTGGGTGTAACTCCCCAGGGAAACATCAGATCACAAAATGGGTTGGTTTTTTAGCATTCCCTACTCAGGACACTACTTATATGTGTTTGTTTTTCGAATCTGAGCTTTGGTTCAAAACTAACACGTTCTGGTTCAATTGAGTTTTTCTGCAAATTCTAAGATATACTTGGGTGTAACTCCCCAGGGAAACATCAGATCACAAAATGGAGTGGTTTTTTAGCATTCCCTACTCAGGATACTACTAATGTACATTTGTTTTTCGAATCTGAGCTTTGGTTCAAAACTAACACGTTCTGGTTGAATTGAGTTTTTCTGCAAATTCTAAGATATACTTGGGTGTAACTCCCCAGGGAAACATCAGATCACAAAATGGAGTGGTTTTTTAGCATTCCCTACTCAGGACAATACTTATATGTGTTTGTTTTTCGCATCTGAGCTTTGGTTCAAAACTAACAAGTTCTGGTTGAATTTTTTCTGCAAATTCTAAGATATACTTGGGTGTAACTCCCCAGGGAAACATCAGATCACAAAATGGGTTGGTTTTTTACCATTCCCCACTCAGGATACTACTAATGTACATTTGTTTTTCGAATCGGAGCTTTGGTTCAAAAGTTACACGTTCTGGTTCAATTGAGTTTTTCTGCAAATTCTAACATATACTTGGGTGTAACTCCCCAGGGAAACATCAGATCACAAAATGGAGTGGTTTTTTAGCATTCCTGAATCAGGATACTACTAATGTACATTTGTTTTTCGAATCTGAGCTTTGGTTCAAAAGTTACACGTTCTGGTTCAATTGAGTTTTTCTGCAAATTCTAAGATATACTTGGGTGTAACTCCCCAGGGAAACATCAGATCACAAAATTGGTTGGTTTTTTAGCATTCCCGACTCAGGACACTACTAATATACATTTGTTTTTCAAATCTGAGTTTTGGTTCAAAAGTTACACGTTCTGGTTCAATTGAGTTTTTCTGCAAATTCTAAGATATACTTGGGTGTAACTCCCCAGGTAAACATCAGATCACAAAATGGGTTGGTTTTTTAGCATTCCCTACTCAGGACACTACTTATATGTGTTTGTTTTTCGAATCTGAGCTTTGGTTCAAAACTAACACGTTCTGGTTCAATTGAGTTTTTCTGCAAATTCTAAGATATACTTGGGTGTAACTCCCCAGGGAAACATCAGATCACAAAATGGAGTGGTTTTTTAGCATTCCTGACTCAGGATACTACTAATGTACATTTGTTTTTCGAATCTGATCTTTGGTTCAAAAGTAACACGTTCTGGTTCAATTGAGTTTTTCTGCAAATTCTAAGATATACTTGGGTGTAACTCCCCAGGGAAACATCAGATCACAAAATGGGTTGGTTTTTTAGCATTCCCGACACAGGACACTACTAATATACGTTTGTTTTTCAAATCTGAGTTTTGGTTCAAAAGTTACACGTTCTGGTTTAATTGAGTTTTTCTGCAAATTCTAAGATATACTTGGGTGTAACTCCCCAGGGAAACATCAGATCACAAAATGGGTTGGTTTTTTAGCATTCCCTACTCAGGACACTATTTATATGTGTTTGTTTTTCGAATCTGAGCTTTGGTTCAAAACTAACACGTTCTGGTTCAATTGAGTTTTTCTGCAAATTCTAAGATATACTTGGGTGTAACTCCCCAGGGAAACATCAGATCACAAAATGGAGTGGTTTTTTAGCATTCCCTACTCAGGACACTACTTATATGTGTTTGTTTTTCGAATCTGAGCTTTGGTTCAAAACTAACACGTTCTGGTTGAATTTTTTCTGCAAATTCTAAGATATACTTGGGTGTAACTCCCCAGGGAAACATCAGATCACAAAATGGGTTGGTTTTTTACCATTCCCCACTCAGGATACTACTAATGTACATTTGTTTTTCGAATCGGAGCTTTGGTTCAAAAGTTACACGTTCTGGTTCAATTGAGTTTTTCTGCAAATTCTAACATATACTTGGGTGTAACTCCCCAGGGAAACATCAGATCACAAAATGGAGTGGTTTTTTAGCATTCCTGAATCAGGATACTACTAATGTACATTTGTTTTTCGAATCTGAGCTTTGGTTCAAAAGTTACACGTTCTGGTTCAATTGAGTTTTTCTGCAAATTCTAAGATATACTTGGGTGTAACTCCCCAGGGAAACATCAGATCACAAAATTGGTTGGTTTTTTAGCATTCCCGACTCAGGACACTACTAATATACGTTTGTTTTTCAAATCTGAGTTTTGGTTCAAAAGTTACACGTTCTGGTTCAATTGAGTTTTTCTGCAAATTCTAACATATACTTGGGTGTAACTCCCCAGGGAAACATCAGATCACAAAATGGAGTGGTTTTTTAGCATTCCTGAATCAGGATACTACTAATGTACATTTGTTTTTCGAATCTGAGCTTTGGTTCAAAAGTTACACGTTCTGGTTCAATTGAGTTTTTCTGCAAATTCTAAGATATACTTGGGTGTAACTCCCCAGGGAAACATCAGATCACAAAATTGGTTGGTTTTTTAGCATTCCCGACTCAGGACACTACTAATATACGTTTGTTTTTCAAATCTGAGTTTTGGTTCAAAAGTTACACGTTCTGGTTCAATTGAGTTTTTCTGCAAATTCTAAGATATACTTGGGTGTAACTCCCCAGGGAAACATCAGATCACAAAATTGGTTGGTTTTTTAGCATTCCCGACTCAGGACACTACTAATATACGTTTGTTTTTCAAATCTGAGTTTTGGTTCAAAAGTTACACGTTCTGGTTCAATTGAGTTTTTCTGCAAATTCTAAGATATACTTGGGTGTAACTCCCCAGGTAAACATCAGATCACAAAATGGGTTGGTTTTTTAGCATTCCCTACTCAGGACACTACTTATATGTGTTTGTTTTTCGAATCTGAGCTTTGGTTCAAAACTAACACGTTCTGGTTCAATTGAGTTTTTCTGCAAATTCTAAGATATACTTGGGTGTAACTCCCCAGGGAAACATCAGATCACAAAATGGAGTGGTTTTTTAGCATTCCCTACTCAGGACACTACTTATATGTGTTTGTTTTTCGAATCTGAGCTTTGGTTCAAAACTAACACGTTCTGGTTGAATTTTTTCTGCAAATTCTAAGATATACTTGGGTGTAACTCCCCAGGGAAACATCAGATCACAAAATGGGTTGGTTTTTTACCATTCCCCACTCAGGATACTACTAATGTACATTTGTTTTTCGAATCTGAGCTTTGGTTCAAAAGTTACACGTTCTGGTTCAATTGAGTTTTTCTGCAAATTCTAAGATATACTTGGGTGTAACTCCCCAGGGAAACATCAGATCACAAAATTGGTTGGTTTTTTAGCATTCCCGACTCAGGACACTACTAATATACGTTTGTTTTTCAAATCTGAGTTTTGGTTCAAAAGTTACACGTTCTGGTTCAATTGAGTTTTTCTGCAAATTCTAAGATATACTTGGGTGTAACTCCCCAGGGAAACATCAGATCACAAAATTGGTTGGTTTTTTAGCATTCCCGACTCAGGACACTACTAATATACGTTTGTTTTTCAAATCTGAGTTTTGGTTCAAAAGTTACACGTTCTGGTTCAATTGAGTTTTTCTGCAAATTCTAAGATATACTTGGGTGTAACTCCCCAGGTAAACATCAGATCACAAAATGGAGTGGTTTTTTAGCATTCCTGACTCAGGATACTACTAATGTACATTTGTTTTTCGAATCTGATCTTTGGTTCAAAAGTAACACGTTCTGGTTCAATTGAGTTTTTCTGCAAATTCTAAGATATACTTGGGTGTAACTCCCCAGGGAAACATCAGATCACAAAATGGGTTGGTTTTTTAGCATTCCCGACTCAGGACACTACTAATATACGTTTGTTTTTCAAATCTGAGTTTTGGTTCAAAAGTTACACGTTCTGGTTTAATTGAGTTTTTCTGCAAATTCTAAGATATACTTGGGTGTAACTCCCCAGGGAAACATCAGATCACAAAATGGGTTGGTTTTTTAGCATTCCCTACTCAGGACACTATTTATATGTGTTTGTTTTTCGAATCTGAGCTTTGGTTCAAAACTAACACGTTCTGGTTCAATTGAGTTTTTCTGCAAATTCTAAGATATACTTGGGTGTAACTCCCCAGGGAAACATCAGATCACAAAATGGAGTGGTTTTTTAGCATTCCCTACTCAGGACACTACTTATATGTGTTTGTTTTTCGAATCTGAGCTTTGGTTCAAAACTAACACGTTCTGGTTGAATTTTTTCTGCAAATTCTAAGATATACTTGGGTGTAACTCCCCAGGGAAACATCAGATCACAAAATGGGTTGGTTTTTTACCATTCCCCACTCAGGATACTACTAATGTACATTTGTTTTTCGAATCGGAGCTTTGGTTCAAAAGTTACACGTTCTGGTTCAATTGAGTTTTTCTGCAAATTCTAACATATACTTGGGTGTAACTCCCCAGGGAAACATCAGATCACAAAATGGAGTGGTTTTTTAGCATTCCTGAATCAGGATACTACTAATGTACATTTGTTTTTCGAATCTGAGCTTTGGTTCAAAAGTTACACGTTCTGGTTCAATTGAGTTTTTCTGCAAATTCTAAGATATACTTGGGTGTAACTCCCCAGGGAAACATCAGATCACAAAATTGGTTGGTTTTTTAGCATTCCCGACTCAGGACACTACTAATATACGTTTGTTTTTCAAATCTGAGTTTTGGTTCAAAAGTTACACGTTCTGGTTCAATTGAGTTTTTCTGCAAATTCTAACATATACTTGGGTGTAACTCCCCAGGGAAACATCAGATCACAAAATGGAGTGGTTTTTTAGCATTCCTGAATCAGGATACTACTAATGTACATTTGTTTTTCGAATCTGAGCTTTGGTTCAAAAGTTACACGTTCTGGTTCAATTGAGTTTTTCTGCAAATTCTAAGATATACTTGGGTGTAACTCCCCAGGGAAACATCAGATCACAAAATTGGTTGGTTTTTTAGCATTCCCGACTCAGGACACTACTAATATACGTTTGTTTTTCAAATCTGAGTTTTGGTTCAAAAGTTACACGTTCTGGTTCAATTGAGTTTTTCTGCAAATTCTAAGATATACTTGGGTGTAACTCCCCAGGGAAACATCAGATCACAAAATTGGTTGGTTTTTTAGCATTCCCGACTCAGGACACTACTAATATACGTTTGTTTTTCAAATCTGAGTTTTGGTTCAAAAGTTACACGTTCTGGTTCAATTGAGTTTTTCTGCAAATTCTAAGATATACTTGGGTGTAACTCCCCAGGTAAACATCAGATCACAAAATGGGTTGGTTTTTTAGCATTCCCTACTCAGGACACTACTTATATGTGTTTGTTTTTCGAATCTGAGCTTTGGTTCAAAACTAACACGTTCTGGTTCAATTGAGTTTTTCTGCAAATTCTAAGATATACTTGGGTGTAACTCCCCAGGGAAACATCAGATAACAAAATGGAGTGGTTTTTTAGCATTCCCTACTCAGGACACTACTTATATGTGTTTGTTTTTCGAATCTGAGCTTTGGTTCAAAACTAACACGTTCTGGTTGAATTTTTTCTGCAAATTCTAAGATATACTTGGGTGTAACTCCCCAGGGAAACATCAGATCACAAAATGGGTTGGTTTTTTACCATTCCCCACTCAGGATACTACTAATGTACATTTGTTTTTCGAATCGGAGCTTTGGTTCAAAAGTTACACGTTCTGGTTCAATTGAGTTTTTCTGCAAATTCTAACATATACTTGGGTGTAACTCCCCAGGGAAACATCAGATCACAAAATGGAGTGGTTTTTTAGCATTCCTGAATCAGGATACTACTAATGTACATTTGTTTTTCGAATCTGAGCTTTGGTTCAAAAGTTACACGTTCTGGTTCAATTGAGTTTTTCTGCAAATTCTAAGATATACTTGGGTGTAACTCCCCAGGGAAACATCAGATCACAAAATTGGTTGGTTTTTTAGCATTCCCGACTCAGGACACTACTAATATACGTTTGTTTTTCAAATCTGAGTTTTGGTTCAAAAGTTACACGTTCTGGTTCAATTGAGTTTTTCTGCAAATTCTAACATATACTTGGGTGTAACTCCCCAGGGAAACATCAGATCACAAAATGGAGTGGTTTTTTAGCATTCCTGAATCAGGATACTACTAATGTACATTTGTTTTTCGAATCTGAGCTTTGGTTCAAAAGTTACACGTTCTGGTTCAATTGAGTTTTTCTGCAAATTCTAAGATATACTTGGGTGTAACTCCCCAGGGAAACATCAGATCACAAAATGGGTTGGTTTTTTAGCATTCCCTACTCAGGACACTACTTATATGTGTTTGTTTTTCGAATCTGAGCTTTGGTTCAAAACTAACACGTTCTGGTTCAATTGAGTTTTTCTGAAAATTCTAAGATATACTTGGGTGTAACTCCCCAGGGAAACATCAGATCACAAAATGGAGTGGTTTTTTAGCATTCCCTACTCAGGACACTACTTATATGTGTTTGTTTTTCGAATCTGAGCTTTGGTTCAAAACTAACACGTTCTGGTTGAATTGAGTTTTTCTGCAAATTCTAAGATATACTTGGGTGTAACTCCCCAGGGAAACATCAGATCACAAAATGGGTTGGTTTTTTACCATTCCCCACTCAGGATACTACTAATGTACATTTGTTTTTCAAATCGGAGCTTTGGTTCAAAAGTTACACGTTCTGGTTCAATTGAGTTTTTCTGCAAATTCTAACATATACTTGGGTGTAACTCCCCAGGGAAACATCAGATCACAAAATGGAGTGGTTTTTTAGCATTCCTGAATCAGGATACTACTAATGTACATTTGTTTTTCGAATCTGAGCTTTGGTTCAAAAGTTACACGTTCTGGTTCAATTGAGTTTTTCTGCAAATTCTAAGATATACTTGGGTGTAACTCCCCAGGGAAACATCAGATCACAAAATGGGTTGGTTTTTTAGCATTCCCTACTCAGGACACTACTTATATGTGTTTGTTTTTCGAATCTGAGCTTTGGTTCAAAACTAACACGTTCTGGTTGAATTTTTTCTGCAAATTCTAAGATATACTTGGGTGTAACTCCCCAGGGAAACATCAGATCACAAAATGGGTTGGTTTTTTACCATTCCCCACTCAGGATACTACTAATGTACATTTGTTTTTCGAATCGGAGCTTTGGTTCAAAAGTTACACGTTCTGGTTCAATTGAGTTTTTCTGCAAATTCTAACATATACTTGGGTGTAACTCCCCAGGGAAACATCAGATCACAAAATGGAGTGGTTTTTTAGCATTCCTGAATCAGGATACTACTAATGTACATTTGTTTTTCGAATCTGAGCTTTGGTTCAAAAGTTACACGTTCTGGTTCAATTGAGTTTTTCTGCAAATTCTAAGATATACTTGGGTGTAACTCCCCAGGGAAACATCAGATCACAAAATGGGTTGGTTTTTTAGCATTCCCTACTCAGGACACTACTTATATGTGTTTGTTTTTCGAATCTGAGCTTTGGTTCAAAACTAACACGTTCTGGTTGAATTTTTTCTGCAAATTCTAAGATATACTTGGGTGTAACTCCCCAGGGAAACATCAGATCACAAAATGGGTTGGTTTTTTACCATTCCCCACTCAGGATACTACTAATGTACATTTGTTTTTCGAATCGGAGCTTTGGTTCAAAAGTTACACGTTCTGGTTCAATTGAGTTTTTCTGCAAATTCTAACATATACTTGGGTGTAACTCCCCAGGGAAACATCAGATCACAAAATGGAGTGGTTTTTTAGCATTCCTGAATCAGGATACTACTAATGTACATTTGTTTTTCGAATCTGAGCTTTGGTTCAAAAGTTACACGTTCTGGTTCAATTGAGTTTTTCTGCAAATTCTAAGATATACTTGGGTGTAACTCCCCAGGGAAACATCAGATCACAAAATTGGTTGGTTTTTTAGCATTCCCGACTCAGGACACTACTAATATACGTTTGTTTTTCAAATCTGAGTTTTGGTTCAAAAGTTACACGTTCTGGTTCAATTGAGTTTTTCTGCAAATTCTAACATATACTTGGGTGTAACTCCCCAGGGAAACATCAGATCACAAAATTGGTTGGTTTTTTAGCATTCCCGACTCAGGACACTACTAATATACGTTTGTTTTTCAAATCTGAGTTTTGGTTCAAAAGTTACACGTTCTGGTTCAATTGAGTTTTTCTGCAAATTCTAAGATATACTTGGGTGTAACTCCCCAGGTAAACATCAGATCACAAAATGGGTTGGTTTTTTAGCATTCCCTACTCAGGACACTACTTATATGTGTTTGTTTTTCGAATCTGAGCTTTGGTTCAAAACTAACACGTTCTGGTTCAATTGAGTTTTTCTGCAAATTCTAAGATATACTTGGGTGTAACTCCCCAGGGAAACATCAGATCACAAAATGGAGTGGTTTTTTAGCATTCCCTACTCAGGACACTACTTATATGTGTTTGTTTTTCGAATCTGAGCTTTGGTTCAAAACTAACACGTTCTGGTTGAATTTTTTCTGCAAATTCTAAGATATACTTGGGTGTAACTCCCCAGGGAAACATCAGATCACAAAATGGGTTGGTTTTTTACCATTCCCCACTCAGGATACTACTAATGTACATTTGTTTTTCGAATCGGAGCTTTGGTTCAAAAGTTACACGTTCTGGTTCAATTGAGTTTTTCTGCAAATTCTAACATATACTTGGGTGTAACTCCCCAGGGAAACATCAGATCACAAAATGGAGTGGTTTTTTAGCATTCCTGAATCAGGATACTACTAATGTACATTTTTTTTTCGAATCTGAGCTTTGGTTCAAAAGTTACACGTTCTGGTTCAATTGAGTTTTTCTGCAAATTCTAAGATATACTTGGGTGTAACTCCCCAGGGAAACATCAGATCACAAAATGGGTTGGTTTTTTAGCATTCCCTACTCAGGACACTACTTATATGTGTTTGTTTTTCGAATCTGAGCTTTGGTTCAAAACTAACACGTTCTGGTTCAATTGAGTTTTTCTGAAAATTCTAAGATATACTTGGGTGTAACTCCCCAGGGAAACATCAGATCACAAAATGGAGTGGTTTTTTAGCATTCCCTACTCAGGACACTACTTATATGTGTTTGTTTTTCGAATCTGAGCTTTGGTTCAAAACTAACACGTTCTGGTTGAATTGAGTTTTTCTGCAAATTCTAAGATATACTTGGGTGTAACTCCCCAGGGAAACATCAGATCACAAAATGGGTTGGTTTTTTACCATTCCCCACTCAGGATACTACTAATGTACATTTGTTTTTCAAATCGGAGCTTTGGTTCAAAAGTTACACGTTCTGGTTCAATTGAGTTTTTCTGCAAATTCTAACATATACTTGGGTGTAACTCCCCAGGGAAACATCAGATCACAAAATGGAGTGGTTTTTTAGCATTCCTGAATCAGGATACTACTAATGTACATTTGTTTTTCGAATCTGAGCTTTGGTTCAAAAGTTACACGTTCTGGTTCAATTGAGTTTTTCTGCAAATTCTAAGATATACTTGGGTGTAACTCCCCAGGGAAACATCAGATCACAAAATGGGTTGGTTTTTTAGCATTCCCTACTCAGGACACTACTTATATGTGTTTGTTTTTCGAATCTGAGCTTTGGTTCAAAACTAACACGTTCTGGTTCAATTGAGTTTTTCTGCAAATTCTAAGATATACTTGGGTGTAACTCCCCAGGGAAACATCAGATCACAAAATGGAGTGGTTTTTTAGCATTCCCTACTCAGGACACTACTTATATGTGTTTGTTTTTCGAATCTGAGCTTTGGTTCAAAAGTTACACGTTCTGGTTCAATTGAGTTTTTCTGCAAATTCTAAGATATACTTGGGTGTAACTCCCCAGGGAAACATCAGATCACAAAATGGGTTGGTTTTTTACCATTCCCCACTCAGGATACTACTAATGTACATTTGTTTTTCGAATCGGAGCTTTGGTTCAAAAGTTACACGTTCTGGTTCAATTGAGTTTTTCTGCAAATTCTAACATATACTTGGGTGTAACTCCCCAGGGAAACATCAGATCACAAAATGGAGTGGTTTTTTAGCATTCCTGAATCAGGATACTACTAATGTACATTTGTTTTTCGAATCTGAGCTTTGGTTCAAAAGTTACACGTGCTGGTTCAATTGAGTTTTTCTGCAAATTCTAAGATATACTTGGGTGTAACTCCCCAGGGAAACATCAGATCACAAAATTGGTTGGTTTTTTAGCATTCCCGACTCAGGACACTACTAATATACGTTTGTTTTTCAAATCTGAGTTTTGGTTCAAAAGTTACACGTTCTGGTTCAATTGAGTTTTTCTGCAAATTCTAAGATATACTTGGGTGTAACTCCCCAGGTAAACATCAGATCACAAAATGGGTTGGTTTTTTAGCATTCCCTACTCAGGACACTACTTATATATGTTTGTTTTTCGAATCTGAGCTTTGGTTCAAAACTAACACGTTCTGTTTCAATTGAGTTTTTCTGCAAATTCTAAGATATACTTGGGTGTAACTCCCCAGGGAAACATCAGATCACAAAATGGAGTGGTTTTTTAGCATTCCTGAATCAGGATACTACTAATGTACATTTGTTTTTCGAATCTGAGCTTTGGTTCAAAAGTTACACGTTCTGGTTCAATTGAGTTTTTCTGCAAATTCTAAGATATACTTGGGTGTAACTCCCCAGGGAAACATCAGATCACAAAATGGGTTGGTTTTTTAGCATTCCCGACTCAGGATACTACTAATGTACATTTGTTTTTCAAATCTGAGTTTTGGTTCAAAAGTTACACGTTCTGGTTCAATTGAGTTTTTCTGCAAATTCTAAGATATACTTGGGTGTAACTCCCCAGGTAAACATCAGATCACAAAATGGGTTGGTTTTTTAGCATTCCCTACTCAGGACACTACTTATATATGTTTGTTTTTCGAATCTGAGCTTTGGTTCAAAACTAACACGTTCTGGTTCAATTGAGTTTTTCTGCAAATTCTAAGATATACTTGGGTGTAACTCCCCAGGGAAACATCAGATCACAAAATGGAGTGGTTTTTTAGCATTCCTGAATCAGGATACTACTAATGTACATTTGTTTTTCGAATCTGAGCTTTGGTTCAAAAGTTACACGTTCTGGTTCAATTGAGTTTTTCTGCAAATTCTAAGATATACTTGGGTGTAACTCCCCAGGGAAACATCAGATCACAAAATGGGTTGGTTTTTTAGCATTCCCGACTCAGGATACTACTAATGTACATTTGTTTTTCAAATCTGAGTTTTGGTTCAAAAGTTACACGTTCTGGTTCAATTGAGTTTTTCTGCAAATTCTAAGATATACTTGGGTGTAACTCCCCAGGTAAACATCAGATCACAAAATGGGTTGGTTTTTTAGCATTCCCTACTCAGGACACTACTTATATGTGTTTGTTTTTCGAATCTGAGCTTTGGTTCAAAACTAACACGTTCTGGTTGAATTGAGTTTTTCTGCAAATTCTAAGATATACTTGGGTGTAACTCCCCAGGGAAACATCAGATCACAAAATGGGTTGGTTTTTTAGCATTCCCTACTCAGGACACTACTTATATGTGTTTGTTTTTCGAATCTGAGCTTTGGTTCAAAACTAACACGTTCTGGTTCAATTGAGTTTTTCTGCAAATTCTAAGATATACTTGGGTGTAACTCCCCAGGGAAACATCAGAGCACAAAATGGGTTGGTTTTTTAGCATTCCCGACTCAGGATACTACTAATGTACATTTGTTTTTCGAATCGGAGCTTTGGTTCAAAAGTTACACGTTCTGGTTCAATTGAGTTTTTCTGCAAATTCTAACATATACTTGGGTGTAACTCCCCAGGGAAACATCAGATCACAAAATGGAGTGGTTTTTTAGCATTCCTGACTCAGGATACTACTAATGTACATTTGTTTTTCGAATCTGAGCTTTGGTTCAAAAGTTACACGTTCTGGTTCAATTGAGTTTTTCTGCAAATTCTAAGATATACTTGGGTGTAACTCCCCAGGGAAACATCAGATCACAAAATTGGTTGGTTTTTTAGCATTCCCGACTCAGGACACTACTAATATACGTTTGTTTTTCAAATCTGAGTTTTGGTTCAAAAGTTACACGTTCTGGTTCAATTGAGTTTTTCTGCAAATTCTAAGATATACTTGGGTGTAACTCCCCAGGTAAACATCAGATCACAAAATGGGTTGGTTTTTTAGCATTCCCTACTCAGGACACTACTTATATGTGTTTGTTTTTCGAATCTGAGCTTTGGTTCAAAACTAACACGTTCTGGTTCAATTGAGTTTTTCTGCAAATTCTAAGATATACTTGGGTGTAACTCCCCAGGGAAACATCAGATCACAAAATGGAGTGGTTTTTTAGCATTCCCTACTCAGGACACTACTTATATGTGTTTGTTTTTCGAATCTGAGCTTTGGTTCAAAACTAACACGTTCTGGTTGAATTGAGTTTTTCTGCAAATTCTAAGATATACGTGGGTGTAACTCCCCAGGGAAACATCAGATCACAAAATGGGTTGGTTTTTTAGCATTCCCGACTCAGGATACTACTAATGTACATTTGTTTTTCGAATCGGAGCTTTGGTTCAAAAGTTACACGTTCTGGTTCAATTGAGTTTTTCTGCAAATTCTAACATATACTTGGGTGTAACTCCCCAGGGAAACATCAGATCACAAAATGGAGTGGTTTTTTAGCATTCCTGACTCAGGATACTACTAATGTACATTTGTTTTTCGAATCTGAGCTTTGGTTCAAAAGTTACACGTTCTGGTTCAATTGAGTTTTTCTGCAAATTCTAAGATATACTTGTGTGTAACTCCCCAGGGAAACATTAGATCACAAAATTGGTTGGTTTTTTAGCATTCCCGACTCAGGACACTACTAATATACGTTTGTTTTTCAAATCTGAGTTTTGGTTCAAAAGTTACACGTTCTGGTTCAATTGAGTTTTTCTGCAAATTCTAAGATATACTTGGGTGTAACTCCCCAGGTAAACATCAGATCACAAAATGGGTTGGTTTTTTAGCATTCCCTACTCAGGACACTACTTATATGTGTTTGTTTTTCGAATCTGAGCTTTGGTTCAAAACTAACACGTTCTGGTTCAATTGAGTTTTTCTGCAAATTCTAAGATATACTTGGGTGTAACTCCCCAGGGAAACATCAGATCACAAAATGGAGTGGTTTTTTAGCATTCCCTACTCAGGACACTACTTATATGTGTTTGTTTTTCGAATCTGAGCTTTGGTTCAAAACTAACACGTTCTGGTTGAATTGAGTTTTTCTGCAAATTCTAAGATATACGTGGGTGTAACTCCCCAGGGAAACATCAGATCACAAAATGGGTTGGTTTTTTAGCATTCCCGACTCAGGATACTACTAATGTACATTTGTTTTTCGAATCGGAGCTTTGGTTCAAAAGTTACACGTTCTGGTTCAATTGAGTTTTTCTGCAAATTCTAACATATACTTGGGTGTAACTCCCCAGGGAAACATCAGATCACAAAATGGAGTGGTTTTTTAGCATTCCTGACTCAGGATACTACTAATGTACATTTGTTTTTCGAATCTGAGCTTTGGTTCAAAAGTTACACGTTCTGGTTCAATTGAGTTTTTCTGCAAATTCTAAGATATACTTGTGTGTAACTCCCCAGGGAAACATCAGATCACAAAATGGAGTGGTTTTTTAGCATTCCTGACTCAGGATACTACTAATGTACATTTGTTTTTCGAATCGGAGCTTTGGTTCAAAAGTTACACGTTCTGGTTCAATTGAGTTTTTCTGCAAATTCTAAGATATACTTGGGTGTAACTCCCCAGGGAAACATTAGATCACAAAATTGGTTGGTTTTTTAGCATTCCCGACTCAGGACACTACTAATATACGTTTGTTTTTCAAATCTGAGTTTTGGTTCAAAAGTTACACGTTCTGGTTCAATTGAGTTTTTCTGCAAATTCTAAGATATACTTGGGTGTAACTCCCCAGGTAAACATCAGATCACAAAATGGGTTGGTTTTTTAGCATTCCCTACTCAGGACACTACTTATATGTGTTTGTTTTTCGAATCTGAGCTTTGGTTCAAAACTAACACGTTCTGGTTCAATTGAGTTTTTCTGCAAATTCTAAGATATACTTGGGTGTAACTCCCCAGGGAAACATCAGATCACAAAATGGAGTGGTTTTTTAGCATTCCCTACTCAGGACACTACTTATATGTGTTTGTTTTTCGAATCTGAGCTTTGGTTCAAAACTAACACGTTCTGGTTGAATTGAGTTTTTCTGCAAATTCTAAGATATACGTGGGTGTAACTCCCCAGGGAAACATCAGATCACAAAATGGGTTGGTTTTTTAGCATTCCCGACTCAGGATACTACTAATGTACATTTGTTTTTCGAATCGGAGCTTTGGTTCAAAAGTTACACGTTCTGGTTCAATTGAGTTTTTCTGCAAATTCTAACATATACTTGGGTGTAACTCCCCAGGGAAACATCAGATCACAAAATGGAGTGGTTTTTTAGCATTCCTGACTCAGGATACTACTAATGTACATTTGTTTTTCGAATCTGAGCTTTGGTTCAAAAGTTACACGTTCTGGTTCAATTGAGTTTTTCTGCAAATTCTAAGATATACTTGTGTGTAACTCCCCAGGGAAACATTAGATCACAAAATTGGTTGGTTTTTTAGCATTCCCGACTCAGGACACTACTAATATACGTTTGTTTTTCAAATCTGAGTTTTGGTTCAAAAGTTACACGTTCTGGTTCAATTGAGTTTTTCTGCAAATTCTAAGATATACTTGGGTGTAACTCCCCAGGTAAACATCAGATCACAAAATGGGTTGGTTTTTTAGCATTCCCGACTCAGGACACTACTTATATGTGTTTGTTTTTCGAATCTGAGCTTTGGTTCAAAACTAACACGTTCTGGTTCAATTGAGTTTTTCTGCAAATTCTAAGATATACTTGGGTGTAACTCCCCAGGGAAACATCAGATCACAAAATGGAGTGGTTTTTTAGCATTCCCTACTCAGGACACTACTTATATGTGTTTGTTTTTCGAATCTGAGCTTTGGTTCAAAACTAACACGTTCTGGTTGAATTGAGTTTTTCTGCAAATTCTAAGATTTACTTTGGTGTAACTCCCAGGGGAAACATCAGATCACAAAATGGCTTGTTTTTTTAGCATTCCTGACTCAGGACACTACTAATATATGTTTGTTTTTCGAATCTGAGCTTTGGTTCAAAAGTTACACGTTCTGGTTCAATTGAGTTTTTCTGCAAATTCTAAGATATACTTGGGTGTAACTCCCCAGGGAAACATCAGATCACAAAATGGAGTGGTTTTTTAGCATTCCCTACTCAGGACACTACTTACATGTGTTTGTTTTTCGAATCTGAGCTTTGGTTCAAAAGTTACACGTTCTGGTTCAATTGAGTTTTTCTGCAAATTCTAAGATATACTTGGGTGTAACTCCCCAGGGAAACATCAGATCACAAAATGGAGTGGTTTTTTAGCATTCCCTACTCAGGACACTACTTATATGTGTTTGTTTTTCGAATCTGAGCTTTGGTTCAAAACTAACACGTTCTGGTTGAATTGAGTTTTTCTGCAAATTCTAAGATATACTTGGGTGTAACTCCCCAGGGAAACATCAGATCACAAAATTGGTTGGTTTTTTAGCATTCCCGACTCAGGACAATACTTATATGTGTTTGTTTTTCGAATCTGAGCTTTGGTTCAAAACTAACACGTTCTGGTTGAATTGAGTTTTTCTGCAAATTCTAAGATATACTTGGGTGTAACTCCCCAGGGAAACATCAGATCACAAAATGGGTTGGTTTTTTAGCATTCCCTACTCAGGACACTACTTATATGTGTTTGTTTTTCGAATCTGAGCTTTGGTTCAAAAGTTACACGTTCTGGTTCAATTGAGTTTTTCTGCAAATTCTAAGATATACTTGGGTGTAACTCCCCAGGGAAACATCAGATCACAAAATTGGTTGGTTTTTTAGCATTCCCGACTCAGGACACTACTAATATACGTTTGTTTTTCGAATCTGAGCTTTGGTTCAAAACTAACACGTTCTGGTTCAATTGAGTTTTTCTGCAAATTCTAAGATATACTTGGGTGTAACTCCCCAGGGAAACATCAGATCACAAAATGGAGTGGTTTTTTAGCATTCCCTACTCAGGATACTACTAATGTACATTTGTTTTTCGAATCTGAGCTTTGGTTCAAAACTAACACGTTCTGGTTGAATTGAGTTTTTCTGCAAATTCTAAGATATACTTGGGTGTAACTCCCCAGGGAAACATCAGATCACAAAATGGGTTGGTTTTTTAGCATTCCCGACTCAGGATACTACTAATGTACATTTGTTTTTCGAATCGGAGCTTTGGTTCAAAAGTTACACGTTCTGGTTCAATTGAGTTTTTCTGCAAATTCTAACATATACTTGGGTGTAACTCCCCAGGGAAACATCAGATCACAAAATGGAGTGGTTTTTTAGCATTCCTGACTCAGGATACTACTAATGTACATTTGTTTTTCGAATCTGAGCTTTGGTTCAAAAGTTACACGTTCTGGTTCAATTGAGTTTTTCTGCAAATTCTAAGATATACTTGGGTGTAACTCCCCAGGGAAACATTAGATCACAAAATTGGTTGGTTTTTTAGCATTCCCGACTCAGGACACTACTAATATACGTTTGTTTTTCAAATCTGAGTTTTGGTTCAAAAGTTACACGTTCTGGTTCAATTGAGTTTTTCTGCAAATTCTAAGATATACTTGGGTGTAACTCCCCAGGGAAACATCAGATCACAAAATGGAGTGGTTTTTTAGCATTCCCTACTCAGGACACTACTTACATGTGTTTGTTTTTCGAATCTGAGCTTTGGTTCAAAACTAACACGTTCTGGTTGAATTGAGTTTTTCTGCAAATTCTAAGATATACTTGGGTGTAACTCCCCAGGGAAACATCAGATCACAAAATTGGTTGGTTTTTTAGCATTCCCGACTCAGGACAATACTTATATGTGTTTGTTTTTCGAATCTGAGCTTTGGTTCAAAACTAACACGTTCTGGTTGAATTGAGTTTTTCTGCAAATTCTAAGATATACTTGGGTGTAACTCCCCAGGGAAACATCAGATCACAAAATGGGTTGGTTTTTTAGCATTCCCTACTCAGGACACTACTTATATGTGTTTGTTTTTCGAATCTGAGCTTTGGTTCAAAAGTTACACGTTCTGGTTCAATTGAGTTTTTCTGCAAATTCTAAGATATACTTGGGTGTAACTCCCCAGGGAAACATCAGATCACAAAATTGGTTGGTTTTTTAGCATTCCCGACTCAGGACACTACTAATATACGTTTGTTTTTCGAATCTGAGCTTTGGTTCAAAACTAACACGTTCTGGTTCAATTGAGTTTTTCTGCAAATTCTAAGATATACTTGGGTGTAACTCCCCAGGGAAACATCAGATCACAAAATGGAGTGGTTTTTTAGCATTCCCTACTCAGGATACTACTAATGTACATTTGTTTTTCGAATCTGAGCTTTGGTTCAAAACTAACACGTTCTGGTTGAATTGAGTTTTTCTGCAAATTCTAAGATATACTTGGGTGTAACTCCCCAGGGAAACATCAGATCACAAAATGGGTTGGTTTTTTAGCATTCCCGACTCAGGATACTACTAATGTACATTTGTTTTTCGAATCGGAGCTTTGGTTCAAAAGTTACACGTTCTGGTTCAATTGAGTTTTTCTGCAAATTCTAACATATACTTGGGTGTAACTCCCCAGGGAAACATCAGATCACAAAATGGAGTGGTTTTTTAGCATTCCTGACTCAGGATACTACTAATGTACATTTGTTTTTCGAATCTGAGCTTTGGTTCAAAAGTTACACGTTCTGGTTCAATTGAGTTTTTCTGCAAATTCTAAGATATACTTGGGTGTAACTCCCCAGGGAAACATTAGATCACAAAATTGGTTGGTTTTTTAGCATTCCCGACTCAGGACACTACTAATATACGTTTGTTTTTCAAATCTGAGTTTTGGTTCAAAAGTTACACGTTCTGGTTCAATTGAGTTTTTCTGCAAATTCTAAGATATACTTGGGTGTAACTCCCCAGGTAAACATCAGATCACAAAATGGGTTGGTTTTTTAGCATTCCCTACTCAGGACACTACTTATATGTGTTTGTTTTTCGAATCTGAGCTTTGGTTCAAAACTAACACGTTCTGGTTCAATTGAGTTTTTCTGCAAATTCTAAGATATACTTGGGTGTAACTCCCCAGGGAAACATCAGATCACAAAATGGAGTGGTTTTTTAGCATTCCCTACTCAGGATACTACTAATGTACATTTGTTTTTCGAATCTGAGCTTTGGTTCAAAAGTTACACGTTCTGGTTGAATTGAGTTTTTCTGCAAATTCTAAGATATACTTGGGTGTAACTCCCCAGGGAAACATCAGATCACAAAATGGGTTGGTTTTTTAGCATTCCCGACTCAGGATACTACTAATGTACATTTGTTTTTCGAATCGGAGCTTTGGTTCAAAAGTTACACGTTCTGGTTCAATTGAGTTTTTCTGCAAATTCTAACATATCCTTGGGTGTAACTCCCCAGGGAAACATCAGATCACAAAATGGAGTGGTTTTTTAGCATTCCCTACTCAGGATACTACTAATGTACATTTGTTTTTCGAATCTGAGCTTTGGTTCAAAAGTTACACGTTCTGGTTGAATTGAGTTTTTCTGCAAATTCTAAGATATACTTGGGTGTAACTCCCCAGGGAAACATCAGATCACAAAATGGGTTGGTTTTTTAGCATTCCCGACTCAGGATACTACTAATGTACATTTGTTTTTCGAATCGGAGCTTTGGTTCAAAAGTTACACGTTCTGGTTCAATTGAGTTTTTCTGCAAATTCTAACATATACTTGGGTGTAACTCCCCAGGGAAACATCAGATCACAAAATGGAGTGGTTTTTTAGCATTCCTGACTCAGGATACTACTAATGTACATTTGTTTTTCGAATCTGATCTTTGGTTCAAAAGTTACACGTTCTGGTTCAATTGAGTTTTTCTGCAAATTCTAAGATATACTTGGGTGTAACTCCCCAGGGAAACATCAGATCACAAAATGGGTTGGTTTTTTAGCATTCCCTACTCAGGACACTACTTATATGTGTTTGTTTTTCGAATCTGAGCTTTGGTTCAAAACTAACACGTTCTGGTTCAATTGAGTTTTTCTGCAAATTCTAAGATATACTTGGGTGTAACTCCCCAGGGAAACATCAGATCACAAAATGGAGTGGTTTTTTAGCATTCCCTACTCAGGACACTACTTATATGTGTTTGTTTTTCGAATCTGAGCTTTGGTTCAAAACTAACACGTTCTGGTTGAATTTTTTCTGCAAATTCTAAGATATACTTCGGTGTAACTCCCCAGGGAAACATCAGATCACAAAATGGGTTGGTTTTTTACCATTCCCCACTCAGGATACTACTAATGTACATTTGTTTTTCGAATCGGAGCTTTGGTTCAAAAGTTACACGTTCTGGTTCAATTGAGTTTTTCTGCAAATTCTAACATATACTTGGGTGTAACTCCCCAGGGAAACATCAGATCACAAAATGGAGTGGTTTTTTAGCATTCCTGAATCAGGATACTACTAATGTACATTTGTTTTTCGAATCTGAGCTTTGGTTCAAAAGTTACACGTTCTGGTTCAATTGAGTTTTTCTGCAAATTCTAAGATATACTTGGGTGTAACTCCCCAGGGAAACATCAGATCACCAAATAGGTTGGTTTTTTAGCATTCCCTACTCAGGACACTACTAATATATGTTTGTTTTTCAAATCTGAGTTTTGGTTCAAAAGTTACACGTTCTGGTTCAATTGAGTTTTTCTGCAAATTCTAAGATATACTTGGGTGTAACTCCCCAGGTAAACATCAGATCACAAAATGGGTTGGTTTTTTAGCATTCCCTACTCAGGACACTACTTATATGTGTTTGTTTTTCGAATCTGAGCTTTGGTTCAAAACTAACACGTTCTGGTTCAATTGAGTTTTTCTGCAAATTCTAAGATATACTTGGGTGTAACTCCCCAGGGAAACATCAGATCACAAAATGGAGTGGTTTTTTAGCATTCCCTACTCAGGACACTACTTATATGTGTTTGTTTTTCGAATCTGAGCTTTGGTTCAAAACTAACACGTTCTGGTTGAATTTTTTCTGCAAATTCTAAGATATACTTGGGTGTAACTCCCCAGGGAAACATCAGATCACAAAATGGGTTGGTTTTTTACCATTCCCCACTCAGGATACTACTAATGTACATTTGTTTTTCGAATCGGAGCTTTGGTTCAAAAGTTACACGTTCTGGTTCAATTGAGTTTTTCTGCAAATTCTAACATATACTTGGGTGTAACTCCCCAGGGAAACATCAGATCACAAAATGGAGTGGTTTTTTAGCATTCCTGACTCAGGATACTACTAATGTACATTTGTTTTTCGAATCTGAGCTTTGGTTCAAAAGTTACACGTTCTGGTTCAATTGAGTTTTTCTGCAAATTCTAAGATATACTTGGGTGTAACTCCCCAGGGAAACATTAGATCACAAAATTGGTTGGTTTTTTAGCATTCCCGACTCAGGACACTACTAATATACGTTTGTTTTTCAAATCTGAGTTTTGGTTCAAAAGTTACACGTTCTGGTTCAATTGAGTTTTTCTGCAAATTCTAAGATATACTTGGGTGTAACTCCCCAGGTAAACATCAGATCACAAAATGGGTTGGTTTTTTAGCATTCCCTACTCAGGACACTACTTATATGTGTTTGTTTTTCGAATCTGAGCTTTGGTTCAAAACTAACACGTTCTGGTTCAATTGAGTTTTTCTGCAAATTCTAAGATATACTTGGGTGTAACTCCCCAGGGAAACATCAGATCACAAAATGGAGTGGTTTTTTAGCATTCCCTACTCAGGATACTACTAATGTACATTTGTTTTTCGAATCTGAGCTTTGGTTCAAAAGTTACACGTTCTGGTTGAATTGAGTTTTTCTGCAAATTCTAAGATATACTTGGGTGTAACTCCCCAGGGAAACATCAGATCACAAAATGGGTTGGTTTTTTAGCATTCCCGACTCAGGATACTACTAATGTACATTTGTTTTTCGAATCGGAGCTTTGGTTCAAAAGTTACACGTTCTGGTTCAATTGAGTTTTTCTGCAAATTCTAACATATCCTTGGGTGTAACTCCCCAGGGAAACATCAGATCACAAAATGGAGTGGTTTTTTAGCATTCCCTACTCAGGATACTACTAATGTACATTTGTTTTTCGAATCTGAGCTTTGGTTCAAAAGTTACACGTTCTGGTTGAATTGAGTTTTTCTGCAAATTCTAAGATATACTTGGGTGTAACTCCCCAGGGAAACATCAGATCACAAAATGGGTTGGTTTTTTAGCATTCCCGACTCAGGATACTACTAATGTACATTTGTTTTTCGAATCGGAGCTTTGGTTCAAAAGTTACACGTTCTGGTTCAATTGAGTTTTTCTGCAAATTCTAACATATACTTGGGTGTAACTCCCCAGGGAAACATCAGATCACAAAATGGAGTGGTTTTTTAGCATTCCTGACTCAGGATACTACTAATGTACATTTGTTTTTCGAATCTGATCTTTGGTTCAAAAGTTACACGTTCTGGTTCAATTGAGTTTTTCTGCAAATTCTAAGATATACTTGGGTGTAACTCCCCAGGGAAACATCAGATCACAAAATGGGTTGGTTTTTTAGCATTCCCTACTCAGGACACTACTTATATGTGTTTGTTTTTCGAATCTGAGCTTTGGTTCAAAACTAACACGTTCTGGTTCAATTGAGTTTTTCTGCAAATTCTAAGATATACTTGGGTGTAACTCCCCAGGGAAACATCAGATCACAAAATGGAGTGGTTTTTTAGCATTCCCTACTCAGGACACTACTTATATGTGTTTGTTTTTCGAATCTGAGCTTTGGTTCAAAACTAACACGTTCTGGTTGAATTTTTTCTGCAAATTCTAAGATATACTTCGGTGTAACTCCCCAGGGAAACATCAGATCACAAAATGGGTTGGTTTTTTACCATTCCCCACTCAGGATACTACTAATGTACATTTGTTTTTCGAATCGGAGCTTTGGTTCAAAAGTTACACGTTCTGGTTCAATTGAGTTTTTCTGCAAATTCTAACATATACTTGGGTGTAACTCCCCAGGGAAACATCAGATCACAAAATGGAGTGGTTTTTTAGCATTCCTGAATCAGGATACTACTAATGTACATTTGTTTTTCGAATCTGAGCTTTGGTTCAAAAGTTACACGTTCTGGTTCAATTGAGTTTTTCTGCAAATTCTAAGATATACTTGGGTGTAACTCCCCAGGGAAACATCAGATCACCAAATAGGTTGGTTTTTTAGCATTCCCTACTCAGGACACTACTAATATATGTTTGTTTTTCAAATCTGAGTTTTGGTTCAAAAGTTACACGTTCTGGTTCAATTGAGTTTTTCTGCAAATTCTAAGATATACTTGGGTGTAACTCCCCAGGTAAACATCAGATCACAAAATGGGTTGGTTTTTTAGCATTCCCTACTCAGGACACTACTTATATGTGTTTGTTTTTCGAATCTGAGCTTTGGTTCAAAACTAACACGTTCTGGTTCAATTGAGTTTTTCTGCAAATTCTAAGATATACTTGGGTGTAACTCCCCAGGGAAACATCAGATCACAAAATGGAGTGGTTTTTTAGCATTCCCTACTCAGGACACTACTTATATGTGTTTGTTTTTCGAATCTGAGCTTTGGTTCAAAACTAACACGTTCTGGTTGAATTTTTTCTGCAAATTCTAAGATATACTTGGGTGTAACTCCCCAGGGAAACATCAGATCACAAAATGGGTTGGTTTTTTACCATTCCCCACTCAGGATACTACTAATGTACATTTGTTTTTCGAATCGGAGCTTTGGTTCAAAAGTTACACGTTCTGGTTCAATTGAGTTTTTCTGCAAATTCTAACATATACTTGGGTGTAACTCCCCAGGGAAACATCAGATCACAAAATGGAGTGGTTTTTTAGCATTCCTGACTCAGGATACTACTAATGTACATTTGTTTTTCGAATCTGAGCTTTGGTTCAAAAGTTACACGTTCTGGTTCAATTGAGTTTTTCTGCAAATTCTAAGATATACTTGGGTGTAACTCCCCAGGGAAACATTAGATCACAAAATTGGTTGGTTTTTTAGCATTCCCGACTCAGGACACTACTAATATACGTTTGTTTTTCAAATCTGAGTTTTGGTTCAAAAGTTACACGTTCTGGTTCAATTGAGTTTTTCTGCAAATTCTAAGATATACTTGGGTGTAACTCCCCAGGTAAACATCAGATCACAAAATGGGTTGGTTTTTTAGCATTCCCTACTCAGGACACTACTTATATGTGTTTGTTTTTCGAATCTGAGCTTTGGTTCAAAACTAACACGTTCTGGTTCAATTGAGTTTTTCTGCAAATTCTAAGATATACTTGGGTGTAACTCCCCAGGGAAACATCAGATCACAAAATGGAGTGGTTTTTTAGCATTCCCTACTCAGGATACTACTAATGTACATTTGTTTTTCGAATCTGAGCTTTGGTTCAAAAGTTACACGTTCTGGTTGAATTGAGTTTTTCTGCAAATTCTAAGATATACTTGGGTGTAACTCCCCAGGGAAACATCAGATCACAAAATGGGTTGGTTTTTTAGCATTCCCAACTCAGGATACTACTAATGTACATTTGTTTTTCGAATCGGAGCTTTGGTTCAAAAGTTACACGTTCTGGTTCAATTGAGTTTTTCTGCAAATTCTAACATATACTTGGGTGTAACTCCCCAGGGAAACATCAGATCACAAAATGGAGTGGTTTTTTAGCATTCCTGACTCAGGATACTACTAATGTACATTTGTTTTTCGAATCTGATCTTTGGTTCAAAAGTTACACGTTCTGGTTGAATTGAGTTTTTCTGCAAATTCTAAGATATACTTGGGTGTAACTCCCCAGGGAAACATCAGATCACAAAATGGGTTGGTTTTTTAGCATTCCCTACTCAGGACACTACTTATATGTGTTTGTTTTTCGAATCTGAGCTTTGGTTCAAAACTAACACGTTCTGGTTCAATTGAGTTTTTCTGCAAATTCTAAGATATACTTGGGTGTAACTCCCCAGGGAAACATCAGATCACAAAATGGAGTGGTTTTTTAGCATTCCCTACTCAGGATACTACTAATGTACATTTGTTTTTCGAATCTGAGCTTTGGTTCAAAAGTTACACGTTCTGGTTGAATTGAGTTTTTCTGCAAATTCTAAGATATACTTGGGTGTAACTCCCCAGGGAAACATCAGATCACAAAATGGGTTGGTTTTTTAGCATTCCCTACTCAGGATACTACTAATGTACATTTGTTTTTCGAATCGGAGCTTTGGTTCAAAAGTTACACGTTCTGGTTCAATTGAGTTTTTCTGCAAATTCTAACATATACTTGGGTGTAACTCCCCAGGGAAACATCAGATCACAAAATGGAGTGGTTTTTTAGCATTCCTGACTCAGGATACTACTAATGTACATTTGTTTTTCGAATCTGATCTTTGGTTCAAAAGTTACACGTTCTGGTTCAATTGAGTTTTTCTGCAAATTCTAAGATATACTTGGGTGTAACTCCCCAGGGAAACATCAGATCACAAAATGGGTTGGTTTTTTAGCATTCCCTACTCAGGACACTACTTATATGTGTTTGTTTTTCGAATCTGAGCTTTGGTTCAAAACTAACACGTTCTGGTTCAATTGAGTTTTTCTGCAAATTCTAAGATATACTTGGGTGTAACTCCCCAGGGAAACATCAGATCACAAAATGGAGTGGTTTTTTAGCATTCCCTACTCAGGACACTACTTATATGTGTTTGTTTTTCGAATCTGAGCTTTGGTTCAAAACTAACACGTTCTGGTTGAATTTTTTCTGCAAATTCTAAGATATACTTCGGTGTAACTCCCCAGGGAAACATCAGATCACAAAATGGGTTGGTTTTTTACCATTCCCCACTCAGGATACTACTAATGTACATTTGTTTTTCGAATCGGAGCTTTGGTTCAAAAGTTACACGTTCTGGTTCAATTGAGTTTTTCTGCAAATTCTAACATATACTTGGGTGTAACTCCCCAGGGAAACATCAGATCACAAAATGGAGTGGTTTTTTAGCATTCCCTACTCAGGACACTACTAATGTACATTTGTTTTTCGAATCGGAGCTTTGGTTCAAAAGTTACACGTTCTGGTTCAATTGAGTTTTTCTGCAAATTCTAACATATACTTGGGTGTAACTCCCCAGGGAAACATCAGATCACAAAATGGAGTGGTTTTTTAGCATTCCTGACTCAGGATACTACTAATGTACATTTGTTTTTCGAATCTGAGCTTTGGTTCAAAAGTTACACGTTCTGGTTCAATTGAGTTTTTCTGCAAATTCTAAGATATACTTGGGTGTAACTCCCCAGGGAAACATTAGATCACAAAATTGGTTGGTTTTTTAGCATTCCCGACTCAGGACACTACTAATATACGTTTGTTTTTCAAATCTGAGTTTTGGTTCAAAAGTTACACGTTCTGGTTCAATTGAGTTTTTCTGCAAATTCTAAGATATACTTGGGTGTAACTCCCAGGTAAACATCAGATCACAAAATGGGTTGGTTTTTTAGCATTCCCTACTCAGGACACTACTTATATGTGTTTGTTTTTCGAATCTGAGCTTTGGTTCAAAACTAACACGTTCTGGTTCAATTGAGTTTTTCTGCAAATTCTAAGATATACTTGGGTGTAACTCCCCAGGGAAACATCAGATCACAAAATGGAGTGGTTTTTTAGCATTCCCTACTCAGGATACTACTAATGTACATTTGTTTTTCGAATCTGAGCTTTGGTTCAAAAGTTACACGTTCTGGTTGAATTGAGTTTTTCTGCAAATTCTAAGATATACTTGGGTGTAACTCCCCAGGGAAACATCAGATCACAAAATGGGTTGGTTTTTTAGCATTCCCTACTCAGGATACTACTAATGTACATTTGTTTTTCGAATCGGAGCTTTGGTTCAAAAGTTACACGTTCTGGTTCAATTGAGTTTTTCTGCAAATTCTAACATATACTTGGGTGTAACTCCCCAGGGAAACATCAGATCACAAAATGGAGTGGTTTTTTAGCATTCCCTACTCAGGATACTACTAATGTACATTTGTTTTTCGAATCTGAGCTTTGGTTCAAAAGTTACACGTTCTGGTTGAATTGAGTTTTTCTGCAAATTCTAAGATATACTTGGGTGTAACTCCCCAGGGAAACATCAGATCACAAAATGGGTTGGTTTTTTAGCATTCCCGACTCAGGATACTACTAATGTACATTTGTTTTTCGAATCGGAGCTTTGGTTCAAAAGTTACACGTTCTGGTTCAATTGAGTTTTTCTGCAAATTCTAAGATATACTTGGGTGTAACTCCCCAGGGAAACATCAGATCACAAAATGGAGTGGTTTTTTAGCATTCCTGACTCAGGATACTACTAATGTACATTTGTTTTTCGAATCTGATCTTTGGTTCAAAAGTTACACGTTCTGGTTCAATTGACTTTTTCTTCAAATTCTAAGATATACTTGGGTGTAACTCCCCAGGGAAACATCAGATCACAAAATGGGTTGGTTTTTTAGCATTCCCTACTCAGGACACTACTTATATGTGTTTGTTTTTCGAATCTGAGCTTTGGTTCAAAACTAACACGTTCTGGTTCAATTGAGTTTTTCTGCAAATTCTAAGATATACTTGGGTGTAACTCCCCAGGGAAACATCAGATCACAAAATGGAGTGGTTTTTTAGCATTCCCTACTCAGGACACTACTTATATGTGTTTGTTTTTCGAATCTGAGCTTTGGTTCAAAACTAACACGTTCTGGTTGAATTTTTTCTGCAAATTCTAAGATATACTTCGGTGTAACTCCCCAGGGAAACATCAGATCACAAAATGGGTTGGTTTTTTACCATTCCCCACTCAGGATACTACTAATGTACATTTGTTTTTCGAATCGGAGCTTTGGTTCAAAAGTTACACGTTCTGGTTCAATTGAGTTTTTCTGCAAATTCTAACATATACTTGGGTGTAACTCCCCAGGGAAACATCAGATCACAAAATGGAGTGGTTTTTTAGCATTCCTGAATCAGGATACTACTAATGTACATTTGTTTTTCGAATCTGAGCTTTGGTTCAAAAGTTACACGTTCTGGTTCAATTGAGTTTTTCTGCAAATTCTAAGATATACTTGGGTGTAACTCCCCAGGGAAACATCAGATCACAAAATAGGTTGGTTTTTTAGCATTCCCTACTCAGGACACTACTAATATACGTTTGTTTTTCAAATCTGAGTTTTGGTTCAAAAGTTACACGTTCTGGTTCAATTGAGTTTTTCTGCAAATTCTAAGATATACTTGGGTGTAACTCCCCAGGTAAACATCAGATCACAAAATGGGTTGGTTTTTTAGCATTCCCTACTCAGGACACTACTTATATGTGTTTGTTTTTCGAATCTGAGCTTTGGTTCAAAACTAACACGTTCTGGTTCAATTGAGTTTTTCTGCAAATTCTAAGATATACTTGGGTGTAACTCCCCAGGGAAACATCAGATCACAAAATGGAGTGGTTTTTTAGCATTCCCTACTCAGGACACTACTTATATGTGTTTGTTTTTCGAATCTGAGCTTTGGTTCAAAACTAACACGTTCTGGTTGAATTTTTTCTGCAAATTCTAAGATATACTTGGGTGTAACTCCCCAGGGAAACATCAGATCACAAAATTGGTTGGTTTTTTAGCATTCCCGACTCAGGACACTACTAATGTACATTTGTTTTTCGAATCGGAGCTTTGGTTCAAAAGTTACACGTTCTGGTTCAATTGAGTTTTTCTGCAAATTCTAACATATACTTGGGTGTAACTCCCCAGGGAAACATCAGATCACAAAATGGAGTGGTTTTTTAGCATTCCTGACTCAGGATACTACTAATGTACATTTGTTTTTCGAATCTGAGCTTTGGTTCAAAAGTTACACGTTCTGGTTCAATTGAGTTTTTCTGCAAATTCTAAGATATACTTGGGTGTAACTCCCCAGGGAAACATTAGATCACAAAATTGATTGGTTTTTTAGCATTCCCGACTCAGGACACTACTAATATACGTTTGTTTTTCAAATCTGAGTTTTGGTTCAAAAGTTACACGTTCTGGTTCAATTGAGTTTTTCTGCAAATTCTAAGATATACTTGGGTGTAACTCCCCAGGTAAACATCAGATCACAAAATGGGTTGGTTTTTTAGCATTCCCTACTCAGGACACTACTTATATGTGTTTGTTTTTCGAATCTGAGCTTTGGTTCAAAACTAACACGTTCTGGTTCAATTGAGTTTTTCTGCAAATTCTAAGATATACTTGGGTGTAACTCCCCAGGGAAACATCAGATCACAAAATGGAGTGGTTTTTTAGCATTCCCTACTCAGGATACTACTAATGTACATTTGTTTTTCGAATCTGAGCTTTGGTTCAAAAGTTACACGTTCTGGTTTAATTGAGTTTTTCTGCAAATTCTAAGATATACTTGGGTGTAACTCCCCAGGGAAACATCAGATCACAAAATGGGTTGGTTTTTTAGCATTCCCAACTCAGGATACTACTAATGTACATTTGTTTTTCGAATCTGAGCTTTGGTTCAAAAGTTACACGTTCTGGTTTAATTGAGTTTTTCTGCAAATTCTAACATATACTTGGGTGTAACTCCCCAGGGAAACATCAGATCACAAAATGGAGTGGTTTTTTAGCATTCCTGAATCAGGATACTACTAATGTACATTTGTTTTTCGAATCTGAGCTTTGGTTCAAAAGTTACACGTTCTGGTTCAATTGAGTTTTTCTGCAAATTCTAAGATATACTTGGGTGTAACTCCCCAGGGAAACATCAGATCACAAAATAGGTTGGTTTTTTAGCATTCCCTACTCAGGACACTACTAATATACGTTTGTTTTTCAAATCTGAGTTTTGGTTCAAAAGTTACACGTTCTGGTTCAATTGAGTTTTTCTGCAAATTCTAAGATATACTTGGGTGTAACTCCCCAGGTAAACATCAGATCACAAAATGGGTTGGTTTTTTAGCATTCCCTACTCAGGACACTACTTATATGTGTTTGTTTTTCGAATCTGAGCTTTGGTTCAAAACTAACACGTTCTGGTTCAATTGAGTTTTTCTGCAAATTCTAAGATATACTTGGGTGTAACTCCCCAGGGAAACATCAGATCACAAAATGGAGTGGTTTTTTAGCATTCCCTACTCAGGACACTACTTATATGTGTTTGTTTTTCGAATCTGAGCTTTGGTTCAAAACTAACACGTTCTGGTTGAATTTTTTCTGCAAATTCTAAGATATACTTCGGTGTAACTCCCCAGGGAAACATCAGATCACAAAATGGGTTGGTTTTTTACCATTCCCCACTCAGGATACTACTAATGTACATTTGTTTTTCGAATCGGAGCTTTGGTTCAAAAGTTACACGTTCTGGTTCAATTGAGTTTTTCTGCAAATTCTAACATATACTTGGGTGTAACTCCCCAGGGAAACATCAGATCACAAAATGGAGTGGTTTTTTAGCATTCCTGACTCAGGATACTACTAATGTACATTTGTTTTTCGAATCTGAGCTTTGGTTCAAAAGTTACACGTTCTGGTTGAATTGAGTTTTTCTGCAAATTCTAAGATATACTTGGGTGTAACTCCCCAGGGAAACATCAGATCACAAAATTGGTTGGTTTTTTAGCATTCCCGACTCAGGACACTACTAATGTACATTTGTTTTTCGAATCGGAGCTTTGGTTCAAAAGTTACACGTTCTGGTTCAATTGAGTTTTTCTGCAAATTCTAACATATACTTGGGTGTAACTCCCCAGGGAAACATCAGATCACAAAATGGAGTGGTTTTTTAGCATTCCTGACTCAGGATACTACTAATGTACATTTGTTTTTCGAATCTGAGCTTTGGTTCAAAAGTTACACGTTCTGGTTCAATTGAGTTTTTCTGCAAATTCTAAGATATACTTGGGTGTAACTCCCCAGGGAAACATTAGATCACAAAATTGGTTGGTTTTTTAGCATTCCCGACTCAGGACACTACTAATATACGTTTGTTTTTCAAATCTGAGTTTTGGTTCAAAAGTTACACGTTCTGGTTCAATTGAGTTTTTCTGCAAATTCTAAGATATACTTGGGTGTAACTCCCCAGGTAAACATCAGATCACAAAATGGGTTGGTTTTTTAGCATTCCCTACTCAGGACACTACTTATATGTGTTTGTTTTTCGAATCTGAGCTTTGGTTCAAAACTAACACGTTCTGGTTCAATTGAGTTTTTCTGCAAATTCTAAGATATACTTGGGTGTAACTCCCCAGGGAAACATCAGATCACAAAATGGAGTGGTTTTTTAGCATTCCCTACTCAGGATACTACTAATGTACATTTGTTTTTCGAATCTGAGCTTTGGTTCAAAAGTTACACGTTCTGGTTGAATTGAGTTTTTCTGCAAATTCTAAGATATACTTGGGTGTAACTCCCCAGGGAAACATCAGATCACAAAATGGGTTGGTTTTTTAGCATTCCCAACTCAGGATACTACTAATGTACATTTGTTTTTCGAATCGGAGCTTTGGTTCAAAAGTTACACGTTCTGGTTCAATTGAGTTTTTCTGCAAATTCTAACATATACTTGGGTGTAACTCCCCAGGGAAACATCAGATCACAAAATGGAGTGGTTTTTTAGCATTCCTGACTCAGGATACTACTAATGTACATTTGTTTTTCGAATCTGATCTTTGGTTCAAAAGTTACACGTTCTGGTTCAATTGAGTTTTTCTGCAAATTCTAAGATATACTTGGGTGTAACTCCCCAGGGAAACATCAGATCACAAAATGGGTTGGTTTTTTAGCATTCCCTACTCAGGACACTACTTATATGTGTTTGTTTTTCGAATCTGAGCTTTGGTTCAAAACTAACACGTTCTGGTTCAATTGAGTTTTTCTGCAAATTCTAAGATATACTTGGGTGTAACTCCCCAGGGAAACATCAGATCACAAAATGGAGTGGTTTTTTAGCATTCCCTACTCAGGACACTACTTATATGTGTTTGTTTTTCGAATCTGAGCTTTGGTTCAAAACTAACACGTTCTGGTTGAATTTTTTCTGCAAATTCTAAGATATACTTCGGTGTAACTCCCCAGGGAAACATCAGATCACAAAATGGGTTGGTTTTTTACCATTCCCCACTCAGGATACTACTAATGTACATTTGTTTTTCGAATCGGAGCTTTGGTTCAAAAGTTACACGTTCTGGTTCAATTGAGTTTTTCTGCAAATTCTAACATATACTTGGGTGTAACTCCCCAGGGAAACATCAGATCACAAAATGGAGTGGTTTTTTAGCATTCCCTACTCAGGACACTACTAATGTACATTTGTTTTTCGAATCGGAGCTTTGGTTCAAAAGTTACACGTTCTGGTTCAATTGAGTTTTTCTGCAAATTCTAACATATACTTGGGTGTAACTCCCCAGGGAAACATCAGATCACAAAATGGAGTGGTTTTTTAGCATTCCTGACTCAGGATACTACTAATGTACATTTGTTTTTCGAATCTGAGCTTTGGTTCAAAAGTTACACGTTCTGGTTCAATTGAGTTTTTCTGCAAATTCTAACATATACTTGGGTGTAACTCCCCAGGGAAACATTAGATCACAAAATTGGTTGGTTTTTTAGCATTCCCGACTCAGGACACTACTAATATACGTTTGTTTTTCAAATCTGAGTTTTGGTTCAAAAGTTACACGTTCTGGTTCAATTGAGTTTTTCTGCAAATTCTAAGATATACTTGGGTGTAACTCCCAGGTAAACATCAGATCACAAAATGGGTTGGTTTTTTAGCATTCCCTACTCAGGACACTACTTATATGTGTTTGTTTTTCGAATCTGAGCTTTGGTTCAAAACTAACACGTTCTGGTTCAATTGAGTTTTTCTGCAAATTCTAAGATATACTTGGGTGTAACTCCCCAGGGAAACATCAGATCACAAAATGGAGTGGTTTTTTAGCATTCCCTACTCAGGATACTACTAATGTACATTTGTTTTTCGAATCTGAGCTTTGGTTCAAAAGTTACACGTTCTGGTTGAATTGAGTTTTTCTGCAAATTCTAAGATATACTTGGGTGTAACTCCCCAGGGAAACATCAGATCACAAAATGGGTTGGTTTTTTAGCATTCCCGACTCAGGATACTACTAATGTACATTTGTTTTTCGAATCGGAGCTTTGGTTCAAAAGTTACACGTTCTGGTTCAATTGAGTTTTTCTGCAAATTCTAACATATACTTGGGTGTAACTCCCCAGGGAAACATCAGATCACAAAATGGAGTGGTTTTTTAGCATTCCCTACTCAGGATACTACTAATGTACATTTGTTTTTCGAATCTGAGCTTTGGTTCAAAAGTTACACGTTCTGGTTGAATTGAGTTTTTCTGCAAATTCTAAGATATACTTGGGTGTAACTCCCCAGGGAAACATCAGATCACAAAATGGGTTGGTTTTTTAGCATTCCCGACTCAGGATACTACTAATGTACATTTGTTTTTCGAATCGGAGCTTTGGTTCAAAAGTTACACGTTCTGGTTCAATTGAGTTTTTCTGCAAATTCTAAGATATACTTGGGTGTAACTCCCCAGGGAAACATCAGATCACAAAATGGAGTGGTTTTTTAGCATTCCTGACTCAGGATACTACTAATGTACATTTGTTTTTCGAATCTGATCTTTGGTTCAAAAGTTACACGTTCTGGTTCAATTGAGTTTTTCTGCAAATTCTAAGATATACTTGGGTGTAACTCCCCAGGGAAACATCAGATCACAAAATGGGTTGGTTTTTTAGCATTCCCTACTCAGGACACTACTTATATGTGTTTGTTTTTCGAATCTGAGCTTTGGTTCAAAACTAACACGTTCTGGTTCAATTGAGTTTTTCTGCAAATTCTAAGATATACTTGGGTGTAACTCCCCAGGGAAACATCAGATCACAAAATGGAGTGGTTTTTTAGCATTCCCTACTCAGGACACTACTTATATGTGTTTGTTTTTCGAATCTGAGCTTTGGTTCAAAACTAACACGTTCTGGTTGAATTTTTTCTGCAAATTCTAAGATATACTTCGGTGTAACTCCCCAGGGAAACATCAGATCACAAAATGGGTTGGTTTTTTACCATTCCCCACTCAGGATACTACTAATGTACATTTGTTTTTCGAATCGGAGCTTTGGTTCAAAAGTTACACGTTCTGGTTCAATTGAGTTTTTCTGCAAATTCTAAGATATACTTGGGTGTAACTCCCCAGGGAAACATCAGATCACAAAATAGGTTGGTTTTTTAGCATTCCCTACTCAGGACACTACTAATATACGTTTGTTTTTCAAATCTGAGTTTTGGTTCAAAAGTTACACGTTCTGGTTCAATTGAGTTTTTCTGCAAATTCTAAGATATACTTGGGTGTAACTCCCCAGGTAAACATCAGATCACAAAATGGGTTGGTTTTTTAGCATTCCCTACTCAGGACACTACTTATATGTGTTTGTTTTTCGAATCTGAGCTTTGGTTCAAAACTAACACGTTCTGGTTCAATTGAGTTTTTCTGCAAATTCTAAGATATACTTGGGTGTAACTCCCCAGGGAAACATCAGATCACAAAATGGAGTGGTTTTTTAGCATTCCCTACTCAGGACACTACTTATATGTGTTTGTTTTTCGAATCTGAGCTTTGGTTCAAAACTAACACGTTCTGGTTGAATTTTTTCTGCAAATTCTAAGATATACTTGGGTGTAACTCCCCAGGGAAACATCAGATCACAAAATTGGTTGGTTTTTTAGCATTCCCGACTCAGGACACTACTAATGTACATTTGTTTTTCGAATCGGAGCTTTGGTTCAAAAGTTACACGTTCTGGTTCAATTGAGTTTTTCTGCAAATTCTAACATATACTTGGGTGTAACTCCCCAGGGAAACATCAGATCACAAAATGGAGTGGTTTTTTAGCATTCCTGACTCAGGATACTACTAATGTACATTTGTTTTTCGAATCTGAGCTTTGGTTCAAAAGTTACACGTTCTGGTTCAATTGAGTTTTTCTGCAAATTCTAAGATATACTTGGGTGTAACTCCCCAGGGAAACATTAGATCACAAAATTGGTTGGTTTTTTAGCATTCCCGACTCAGGACACTACTAATATACGTTTGTTTTTCAAATCTGAGTTTTGGTTCAAAAGTTACACGTTCTGGTTCAATTGAGTTTTTCTGCAAATTCTAAGATATACTTGGGTGTAACTCCCCAGGTAAACATCAGATCACAAAATGGGTTGGTTTTTTAGCATTCCCTACTCAGGACACTACTTATATGTGTTTGTTTTTCGAATCTGAGCTTTGGTTCAAAACTAACACGTTCTGGTTCAATTGAGTTTTTCTGCAAATTCTAAGATATACTTGGGTGTAACTCCCCAGGGAAACATCAGATCACAAAATGGAGTGGTTTTTTAGCATTCCCTACTCAGGATACTACTAATGTACATTTGTTTTTCGAATCTGAGCTTTGGTTCAAAAGTTACACGTTCTGGTTGAATTGAGTTTTTCTGCAAATTCTAAGATATACTTGGGTGTAACTCCCCAGGGAAACATCAGATCACAAAATGGGTTGGTTTTTTAGCATTCCCAACTCAGGATACTACTAATGTACATTTGTTTTTCGAATCGGAGCTTTGGTTCAAAAGTTACACGTTCTGGTTCAATTGAGTTTTTCTGCAAATTCTAACATATACTTGGGTGTAACTCCCCAGGGAAACATCAGATCACAAAATGGAGTGGTTTTTTAGCATTCCTGAATCAGGATACTACTAATGTACATTTGTTTTTCGAATCGGAGCTTTGGTTCAAAAGTTACACGTTCTGGTTCAATTGAGTTTTTCTGCAAATTCTAACATATACTTGGGTGTAACTCCCCAGGGAAACATCAGATCACAAAATGGAGTGGTTTTTTAGCATTCCTGAATCAGGATACTACTAATGTACATTTGTTTTTCGAATCTGAGCTTTGGTTCAAAAGTTACACGTTCTGGTTCAATTGAGTTTTTCTGCAAATTCTAAGATATACTTGGGTGTAACTCCCCAGGGAAACATCAGATCACAAAATAGGTTGGTTTTTTAGCATTCCCTACTCAGGACACTACTAATATACGTTTGTTTTTCAAATCTGAGTTTTGGTTCAAAAGTTACACGTTCTGGTTCAATTGAGTTTTTCTGCAAATTCTAAGATATACTTCGGTGTAACTCCCCAGGTAAACATCAGATCACAAAATGGGTTGGTTTTTTAGCATTCCCTACTCAGGACACTACTTATATGTGTTTGTTTTTCGAATCTGAGCTTTGGTTCAAAACTAACACGTTCTGGTTCAATTGAGTTTTTCTGCAAATTCTAAGATATACTTGGGTGTAACTCCCCAGGGAAACATCAGATCACAAAATGGAGTGGTTTTTTAGCATTCCCTACTCAGGACACTACTTATATGTGTTTGTTTTTCGAATCTGAGCTTTGGTTCAAAACTAACACGTTCTGGTTGAATTTTTTCTGCAAATTCTAAGATATACTTGGGTGTAACTCCCCAGGGAAACATCAGATCACAAAATGGGTTGGTTTTTTACCATTCCCCACTCAGGATACTACTAATGTACATTTGTTTTTCGAATCGGAGCTTTGGTTCAAAAGTTACACGTTCTGGTTCAATTGAGTTTTTCTGCAAATTCTAACATATACTTGGGTGTAACTCCCCAGGGAAACATCAGATCACAAAATGGAGTGGTTTTTTAGCATTCCTGAATCAGGATACTACTAACGTACATTTGTTTTTCGAATCTGAGCTTTGGTTCAAAAGTTACACGTTCTGGTTAAATTGAGTTTTTCTGCAAATTCTAAGATATACTTGGGTGTAACTCCCCAGGGAAACATCAGATCACAAAATTGGTTGGTTTTTTAGCATTCCCGACTCAGGACACTACTAATATACGTTTGTTTTTCAAATCTGAGTTTTGGTTCAAAAGTTACACGTTCTGGTTCAATTGAGTTTTTCTGCAAATTCTAAGATATACTTGGGTGTAACTCCCCAGGTAAACATCAGATCACAAAATGGGTTGGTTTTTTAGCATTCCCTACTCAGGACACTACTTATATGTGTTTGTTTTTCGAATCTGAGCTTTGGTTCAAAACTAACACGTTCTGGTTGAATTTTTTCTGCAAATTCTAAGATATACTTGGGTGTAACTCCCCAGGGAAACATCAGATCACAAAATGGGTTGGTTTTTTACCATTCCCCACTCAGGATACTACTAATGTACATTTGTTTTTCGAATCGGAGCTTTGGTTCAAAAGTTACACGTTCTGGTTCAATTGAGTTTTTCTGCAAATTCTAACATATACTTGGGTGTAACTCCCCAGGTAAACATCAGATCACAAAATGGGTTGGTTTTTTAGCATTCCCTACTCAGGACACTACTTATATGTGTTTGTTTTTCGAATCTGAGCTTTGGTTCAAAAGTTACACGTTCTGGTTCAATTGAGTTTTTCTGCAAATTCTAAGATATACTTGGGTGTAACTCCCCAGGGAAACATCAGATCACAAAATGGAGTGGTTTTTTAGCATTCCCTACTCAGGACACTACTTATATGTGTTTGTTTTTCGAATCTGAGCTTTGGTTCAAAACTAACACGTTCTGGTTGAATTTTTTCTGCAAATTCTAAGATATACTTGGGTGTAACTCCCCAGGGAAACATCAGATCACAAAATGGGTTGGTTTTTTACCATTCCCCACTCAGGATACTACTAATGTACATTTGTTTTTCGAATCGGAGCTTTGGTTCAAAAGTTACACGTTCTGGTTCAATTGAGTTTTTCTGCAAATTCTAACATATACTTGGGTGTAACTCCCCAGGGAAACATCAGATCACAAAATGGAGTGGTTTTTTAGCATTCCTGACTCAGGATACTACTAATGTACATTTGTTTTTCGAATCTGAGCTTTGGTTCAAAAGTTACACGTTCTGGTTGAATTGAGTTTTTCTGCAAATTCTAAGATATACTTGGGTGTAACTCCCCAGGGAAACATCAGATCACAAAATGGGTTGGTTTTTTAGCATTCCCAACTCAGGATACTACTAATGTACATTTGTTTTTCGAATCGGAGCTTTGGTTCAAAAGTTACACGTTCTGGTTCAATTGAGTTTTTCTGCAAATTCTAACATATACTTGGGTGTAACTCCCCAGGGAAACATCAGATCACAAAATTGGTTGGTTTTTTAGCATTCCCGACTCAGGACACTACTAATATACGTTTGTTTTTCAAATCTGAGTTTTGGTTCAAAAGTTACACGTTCTGGTTCAATTGAGTTTTTCTGCAAATTCTAAGATATACTTGGGTGTAACTCCCCAGGTAAACATCAGATCACAAAATGGGTTGGTTTTTTAGCATTCCCTACTCAGGACACTACTTATATGTGTTTGTTTTTCGAATCTGAGCTTTGGTTCAAAACTAACACGTTCTGGTTGAATTTTTTCTGCAAATTCTAAGATATACTTGGGTGTAACTCCCCAGGGAAACATCAGATCACAAAATGGGTTGGTTTTTTACCATTCCCCACTCAGGATACTACTAATGTACATTTGTTTTTCGAATCGGAGCTTTGGTTCAAAAGTTACACGTTCTGGTTCAATTGAGTTTTTCTGCAAATTCTAACATATACTTGGGTGTAACTCCCCAGGTAAACATCAGATCACAAAATGGGTTGGTTTTTTAGCATTCCCTACTCAGGACACTACTTATATGTGTTTGTTTTTCGAATCTGAGCTTTGGTTCAAAAGTTACACGTTCTGGTTCAATTGAGTTTTTCTGCAAATTCTAAGATATACTTGGGTGTAACTCCCCAGGGAAACATCAGATCACAAAATGGAGTGGTTTTTTAGCATTCCCTACTCAGGACACTACTTATATGTGTTTGTTTTTCGAATCTGAGCTTTGGTTCAAAACTAACACGTTCTGGTTGAATTTTTTCTGCAAATTCTAAGATATACTTGGGTGTAACTCCCCAGGGAAACATCAGATCACAAAATGGGTTGGTTTTTTACCATTCCCCACTCAGGATACTACTAATGTACATTTGTTTTTCGAATCGGAGCTTTGGTTCAAAAGTTACACGTTCTGGTTCAATTGAGTTTTTCTGCAAATTCTAACATATACTTGGGTGTAACTCCCCAGGGAAACATCAGATCACAAAATGGAGTGGTTTTTTAGCATTCCTGACTCAGGATACTACTAATGTACATTTGTTTTTCGAATCTGAGCTTTGGTTCAAAAGTTACACGTTCTGGTTGAATTGAGTTTTTCTGCAAATTCTAAGATATACTTGGGTGTAACTCCCCAGGGAAACATCAGATCACAAAATGGGTTGGTTTTTTAGCATTCCCAACTCAGGATACTACTAATGTACATTTGTTTTTCGAATCGGAGCTTTGGTTCAAAAGTTACACGTTCTGGTTCAATTGAGTTTTTCTGCAAATTCTAACATATACTTGGGTGTAACTCCCCAGGGAAACATCAGATCACAAAATTGGTTGGTTTTTTAGCATTCCCGACTCAGGACACTACTAATATACGTTTGTTTTTCAAATCTGAGTTTTGGTTCAAAAGTTACACGTTCTGGTTCAATTGAGTTTTTCTGCAAATTCTAAGATATACTTGGGTGTAACTCCCCAGGTAAACATCAGATCACAAAATGGGTTGGTTTTTTAGCATTCCCTACTCAGGACACTACTTATATGTGTTTGTTTTTCGAATCTGAGCTTTGGTTCAAAACTAACACGTTCTGGTTGAATTTTTTCTGCAAATTCTAAGATATACTTGGGTGTAACTCCCCAGGGAAACATCAGATCACAAAATGGGTTGGTTTTTTACCATTCCCCACTCAGGATACTACTAATGTACATTTGTTTTTCGAATCGGAGCTTTGGTTCAAAAGTTACACGTTCTGGTTCAATTGAGTTTTTCTGCAAATTCTAACATATACTTGGGTGTAACTCCCCAGGTAAACATCAGATCACAAAATGGGTTGGTTTTTTAGCATTCCCTACTCAGGACACTACTTATATGTGTTTGTTTTTCGAATCTGAGCTTTGGTTCAAAAGTTACACGTTCTGGTTCAATTGAGTTTTTCTGCAAATTCTAAGATATACTTGGGTGTAACTCCCCAGGGAAACATCAGATCACAAAATGGAGTGGTTTTTTAGCATTCCCTACTCAGGACACTACTTATATGTGTTTGTTTTTCGAATCTGAGCTTTGGTTCAAAACTAACACGTTCTGGTTGAATTTTTTCTGCAAATTCTAAGATATACTTGGGTGTAACTCCCCAGGGAAACATCAGATCACAAAATGGGTTGGTTTTTTACCATTCCCCACTCAGGATACTACTAATGTACATTTGTTTTTCGAATCGGAGCTTTGGTTCAAAAGTTACACGTTCTGGTTCAATTGAGTTTTTCTGCAAATTCTAACATATACTTGGGTGTAACTCCCCAGGGAAACATCAGATCACAAAATGGAGTGGTTTTTTAGCATTCCTGACTCAGGATACTACTAATGTACATTTGTTTTTCGAATCTGAGCTTTGGTTCAAAAGTTACACGTTCTGGTTGAATTGAGTTTTTCTGCAAATTCTAAGATATACTTGGGTGTAACTCCCCAGGGAAACATCAGATCACAAAATGGGTTGGTTTTTTAGCATTCCCAACTCAGGATACTACTAATGTACATTTGTTTTTCGAATCGGAGCTTTGGTTCAAAAGTTACACGTTCTGGTTCAATTGAGTTTTTCTGCAAATTCTAACATATACTTGGGTGTAACTCCCCAGGGAAACATCAGATCACAAAATGGAGTGGTTTTTTAGCATTCCCTACTCAGGACACTACTTATATGTGTTTGTTTTTCGAATCTGAGCTTTGGTTCAAAACTAACACGTTCTGGTTGAATTTTTTCTGCAAATTCTAAGATATACTTGGGTGTAACTCCCCAGGGAAACATCAGATCACAAAATGGGTTGGTTTTTTACCATTCCCCACTCAGGATACTACTAATGTACATTTGTTTTTCGAATCGGAGCTTTGGTTCAAAAGTTACACGTTCTGGTTCAATTGAGTTTTTCTGCAAATTCTAACATATACTTGGGTGTAACTCCCCAGGGAAACATCAGATCACAAAATGGAGTGGTTTTTTAGCATTCCTGAATCAGGATACTACTAATGTACATTTGTTTTTCGAATCTGAGCTTTGGTTCAAAAGTTACACGTTCTGGTTCAATTGAGTTTTTCTGCAAATTCTAAGATATACTTGGGTGTAACTCCCCAGGGAAACATCAGATCACAAAATTGGTTGGTTTTTTAGCATTCCCGACTCAGGACACTACTAATATACGTTTGTTTTTCAAATCTGATTTTTGGTTCAAAAGTTACACGTTCTGGTTCAATTGAGTTTTTCTGCAAATTCTAAGATATACTTGGGTGTAACTCCCCAGGTAAACATCAGATCACAAAATGGGTTGGTATTTTAGCATTCCCTACTCAGGACACTACTTATATGTGTTTGTTTTTCGAATCTGAGCTTTGGTTCAAAACTAACACGTTCTGGTTCAATTGAGTTTTTCTGCAAATTCTAAGATATACTTGGGTGTAACTCCCCAGGGAAACATCAGATCACAAAATGGAGTGGTTTTTTAGCATTCCCTACTCAGGATACTACTAATGTACATTTGTTTTTCGAATCTGAGCTTTGGTTCAAAACTAACACGTTCTGGTTGAATTGAGTTTTTCTGCAAATTCTAAGATATACTTGGGTGTAACTCCCCAGGGAAACATCAGATCACAAAATGGGTTGGTTTTTTAGCATTCCCGACTCAGGATACTACTAATGTACATTTGTTTTTCGAATCGGAGCTTTGGTTCAAAAGTTACACGTTCTGGTTCAATTGAGTTTTTCTGCAAATTCTAACATATACTTGGGTGTAACTCCCCAGGGAAACATCAGATCACAAAATGGAGTGGTTTTTTAGCATTCCTGACTCAGGATACTACTAATGTACATTTGTTTTTCGAATCTGAGCTTTGGTTCAAAAGTTACACGTTCTGGTTCAATTGAGTTTTTCTGCAAATTCTAAGATATACTTGGGTGTAACTCCCCAGGGAAACATTAGATCACAAAATTGGTTGGTTTTTTAGCATTCCCGACTCAGGACACTACTAATATACGTTTGTTTTTCAAATCTGAGTTTTGGTTCAAAAGTTACACGTTCTGGTTCAATTGAGTTTTTCTGCAAATTCTAACATATACTTGGGTGTAACTCCCCAGGTAAACATCAGATCACAAAATGGGTTGGTTTTTTAGCATTCCCTACTCAGGACACTACTTATATGTGTTTGTTTTTCGAATCTGAGCTTTGGTTCAAAACTAACACGTTCTGGTTCAATTGAGTTTTTCTGCAAATTCTAAGATATACTTGGGTGTAACTCCCCAGGGAAACATCAGATCACAAAATGGGTTGGTTTTTTAGCATTCCCTACTCAGGACACTACTTATATGTGTTTGTTTTTCGAATCTGAGCTTTGGTTCAAAACTAACACGTTCTGGTTCAATTGAGTTTTTCTGCAAATTCTAAGATATACTTGGGTGTAACTCCCCAGGGAAACATCAGATCACAAAATTGGTTGGTTTTTTAGCATTCCCGACTCAGGAGACTACTAATATACGTTTGTTTTTCGAATCTGAGCTTTGGTCAAAAGTTACACGTTCTGGTTCAATTGAGTTTTTCTGCAAATTCTAACATATACTTGGGTGTAACTCCCCAGGGAAACATCAGATCACAAAATGGAGTGGTTTTTTAGCATTCCCTACTAAGGATACTACTAATGTACATTTGTTTTTCGAATCTGAGCTTTGGTTCAAAAGTTACACGTTCTGGTTCAATTGAGTTTTTCTGCAAATTCTAAGATATACTTGGGTGTAACTCCCCAGGGAAACATCAGATCACAAAATGGGTTGGTTTTTTAGCATTCCCTACTCAGGACACTACTTATATGTGTTTGTTTTTCGAATCTGAGCTTTGGTTCAAAACTAACACGTTCTGGTTCAATTGAGTTTTTCTGCAAATTCTAAGATATACTTGGGTGTAACTCCCCAGGGAAACATCAGATCACAAAATGGAGTGGTTTTTTAGCATTCCCTACTCAGGACACTACTTATATGTGTTTGTTTTTCGAATCTGAGCTTTGGTTCAAAACTAACACGTTCTGGTTGAATTTTTTCTGCAAATTCTAAGATATACTTGGGTGTAACTCCCCAGGGAAACATCAGATCACAAAATTGGTTGGTTTTTTAGCATTCCTGACTCAGGACACTACTAATATACATTTGTTTTTCGAATCTGAGCTTTGGTTCAAAAGTAACACGTTCTGGTTCAATTGAGTTTTTCTGCAAATTCTAACATATACTTGGGTGTAACTCCCCAGGGAAACATCAGATCACAAAATGGAGTGGTTTTTTAGCATTCCCTACTCAGGACACTACTTATATGTGTTTGTTTTTCGAATCTGAGCTTTGGTTCAAAACTAACACGTTCTGGTTGAATTTTTTCTGCAAATTCTAAGATATACTTGGGTGTAACTCCCCAGGGAAACATCAGATCACAAAATGGGTTGGTTTTTTACCATTCCCCACTCAGGATACTACTAATGTACATTTGTTTTTCGAATCGGAGCTTTGGTTCAAAAGTTACACGTTCTGGTTCAATTGAGTTTTTCTGCAAATTCTAAGATATACTTGGGTGTAACTCCCCAGGGAAACATCAGATCACAAAATTGGTTGGTTTTTTAGCATTCCCGACTCAGGACACTACTAATATACGTTTGTTTTTCAAATCTGAGTTTTGGTTCAAAAGTTACACGTTCTGGTTCAATTGAGTTTTTCTGCAAATTCTAAGATATACTTGGGTGTAACTCCCCAGGGAAACATCAGATCACAAAATGGAGTGGTTTTTTAGCATTCCCTACTCAGGACACTACTTATATGTGTTTGTTTTTCGAATCTGAGCTTTGGTTCAAAACTAACACGTTCTGGTTCAATTGAGTTTTTCTGCAAATTCTAAGATATACTTGGGTGTAACTCCCCAGGGAAACATCAGATCACAAAATGGAGTGGTTTTTTAGCATTCCCTACTCAGGATACTACTAATGTACATTTGTTTTTCGAATCTGAGCTTTGGTTCAAAACTAACACGTTCTGGTTGAATTGAGTTTTTCTGCAAATTCTAAGATATACTTGGGTGTAACTCCCCAGGGAAACATCAGATCACAAAATGGGTTGGTTTTTTAGCATTCCCGACTCAGGATACTACTAATGTACATTTGTTTTTCGAATCGGAGCTTTGGTTCAAAAGTTACACGTTCTGGTTCAATTGAGTTTTTCTGCAAATTCTAACATATACTTGGGTGTAACTCCCCAGGGAAACATCAGATCACAAAATGGAGTGGTTTTTTAGCATTCCCTACTCAGGACACTACTTATATGTGTTTGTTTTTCGAATCTGAGCTTTGGTTCAAAACTAACACGTTCTGGTTGAATTTTTTCTGCAAATTCTAAGATATACTTGGGTGTAACTCCCCAGGGAAACATCAGATCACAAAATTGGTTGGTTTTTTAGCATTCCTGACTCAGGACACTACTAATATACATTTGTTTTTCGAATCTGAGCTTTGGTTCAAAAGTAACACGTTCTGGTTCAATTGAGTTTTTCTGCAAATTCTAACATATACTTGGGTGTAACTCCCCAGGGAAACATCAGATCACAAAATGGAGTGGTTTTTTAGCATTCCCTACTCAGGACACTACTTATATGTGTTTGTTTTTCGAATCTGAGCTTTGGTTCAAAACTAACACGTTCTGGTTGAATTTTTTCTGCAAATTCTAAGATATACTTGGGTGTAACTCCCCAGGGAAACATCAGATCACAAAATGGGTTGGTTTTTTACCATTCCCCACTCAGGATACTACTAATGTACATTTGTTTTTCGAATCGGAGCTTTGGTTCAAAAGTTACACGTTCTGGTTCAATTGAGTTTTTCTGCAAATTCTAAGATATACTTGGGTGTAACTCCCCAGGGAAACATCAGATCACAAAATTGGTTGGTTTTTTAGCATTCCCGACTCAGGACACTACTAATATACGTTTGTTTTTCAAATCTGAGTTTTGGTTCAAAAGTTACACGTTCTGGTTCAATTGAGTTTTTCTGCAAATTCTAAGATATACTTGGGTGTAACTCCCCAGGGAAACATCAGATCACAAAATGGAGTGGTTTTTTAGCATTCCCTACTCAGGACACTACTTATATGTGTTTGTTTTTCGAATCTGAGCTTTGGTTCAAAACTAACACGTTCTGGTTCAATTGAGTTTTTCTGCAAATTCTAAGATATACTTGGGTGTAACTCCCCAGGGAAACATCAGATCACAAAATGGAGTGGTTTTTTAGCATTCCCTACTCAGGATACTACTAATGTACATTTGTTTTTCGAATCTGAGCTTTGGTTCAAAACTAACACGTTCTGGTTGAATTGAGTTTTTCTGCAAATTCTAAGATATACTTGGGTGTAACTCCCCAGGGAAACATCAGATCACAAAATGGGTTGGTTTTTTAGCATTCCCGACTCAGGATACTACTAATGTACATTTGTTTTTCGAATCGGAGCTTTGGTTCAAAAGTTACACGTTCTGGTTCAATTGAGTTTTTCTGCAAATTCTAACATATACTTGGGTGTAACTCCCCAGGGAAACATCAGATCACAAAATGGAGTGGTTTTTTAGCATTCCTGACTCAGGATACTACTAATGTACATTTGTTTTTCGAATCTGAGCTTTGGTTCAAAAGTTACACGTTCTGGTTCAATTGAGTTTTTCTGCAAATTCTAAGATATACTTGGGTGTAACTCCCCAGGGAAACATTAGATCACAAAATTGGTTGGTTTTTTAGCATTCCCGACTCAGGACACTACTAATATACGTTTGTTTTTCAAATCTGAGTTTTGGTTCAAAAGTTACACGTTCTGGTTCAATTGAGTTTTTCTGCAAATTCTAACATATACTTGGGTGTAAATCCCCAGGTAAACATCAGATCACAAAATGGGTTGGTTTTTTAGCATTCCCTACTCAGGACACTACTTATATGTGTTTGTTTTTCGAATCTGAGCTTTGGTTCAAAACTAACACGTTCTGGTTCAATTGAGTTTTTCTGCAAATTCTAAGATATACTTGGGTGTAACTCCCCAGGGAAACATCAGATCACAAAATGGAGTGGTTTTTTAGCATTCCCTACTCAGGATACTACTAATGTACATTTGTTTTTCGAATCTGAGCTTTGGTTCAAAAGTTACACGTTCTGGTTGAATTGAGTTTTTCTGCAAATTCTAACATATACTTGGGTGTAACTCCCCAGGGAAACATCAGATCACAAAATGGGTTGGTTTTTTAGCATTCCCGACTCAGGATACTACTAATGTACATTTGTTTTTCGAATCGGAGCTTTGGTTCAAAACTAACACGTTCTGGTTGAATTGAGTTTTTCTGCAAATTCTAAGATATACTTGGGTGTAACTCCCCAGGGAAACATCAGATCACAAAATGGGTTGGTTTTTTAGCATTCCCTACTCAGGACACTACTTATATGTGTTTGTTTTTCGAATCTGAGCTTTGGTTCAAAACTAACACGTTCTGGTTCAATTGAGTTTTTCTGCAAATTCTAAGATATACTTGGGTGTAACTCCCCAGGGAAACATCAGATCACAAAATGGAGTGGTTTTTTAGCATTCCTGACTCAGGATACTACTAATGTACATTTGTTTTTCGAATCTGAGCTTTGGTTCAAAAGTTACACGTTCTGGTTCAATTGAGTTTTTCTGCAAATTCTAAGATATACTTGGGTGTAACTCCCCAGGGAAACATTAGATCACAAAATTGGTTGGTTTTTTAGCATTCCCGACTCAGGACACTACTAATATACGTTTGTTTTTCAAATCTGAGTTTTGGTTCAAAAGTTACACGTTCTGGTTCAATTGAGTTTTTCTGCAAATTCTAACATATACTTGGGTGTAAATCCCCAGGTAAACATCAGATCACAAAATGGGTTGGTTTTTTAGCATTCCCTACTCAGGACACTACTTATATGTGTTTGTTTTTCGAATCTGAGCTTTGGTTCAAAACTAACACGTTCTGGTTCAATTGAGTTTTTCTGCAAATTCTAAGATATACTTGGGTGTAACTCCCCAGGGAAACATCAGATCACAAAATGGAGTGGTTTTTTAGCATTCCCTACTCAGGATACTACTAATGTACATTTGTTTTTCGAATCTGAGCTTTGGTTCAAAAGTTACACGTTCTGGTTGAATTGAGTTTTTCTGCAAATTCTAACATATACTTGGGTGTAACTCCCCAGGGAAACATCAGATCACAAAATGGGTTGGTTTTTTAGCATTCCCGACTCAGGATACTACTAATGTACATTTGTTTTTCGAATCGGAGCTTTGGTTCAAAACTAACACGTTCTGGTTGAATTGAGTTTTTCTGCAAATTCTAAGATATACTTGGGTGTAACTCCCCAGGGAAACATCAGATCACAAAATGGGTTGGTTTTTTAGCATTCCCTACTCAGGACACTACTTATATGTGTTTGTTTTTCGAATCTGAGCTTTGGTTCAAAACTAACACGTTCTGGTTCAATTGAGTTTTTCTGCAAATTCTAAGATATACTTGGGTGTAACTCCCCAGGGAAACATCAGATCACAAAATTGGTTGGTTTTTTAGCATTCCCGACTCAGGAGACTACTAATATACGTTTGTTTTTCGAATCTGAGCTTTGGTCAAAAGTTACACGTTCTGGTTCAATTGAGTTTTTCTGCAAATTCTAAGATATACTTGGGTGTAACTCCCCAGGTAAACATCAGATCACAAAATGGGTTGGTTTTTTAGCATTCCCTACTCAGGACACTACTTATATGTGTTTGTTTTTCGAATCTAAGCTTTGGTTCAAAACTAACACGTTCTGGTTCAATTGAGTTTTTCTGCAAATTCTAAGATATACTTGGGTGTAACTCCCCAGGGAAACATCAGATCACAAAATGGAGTGGTTTTTTAGCATTCCCTACTCAGGATACTACTAATGTACATTTGTTTTTCGAATCTGAGCTTTGGTTCAAAAGTTACACGTTCTGGTTCAATTGAGTTTTTCTGCAAATTCTAAGATATACTTGGGTGTAACTCCCCAGGGAAACATCAGATCACAAAATGGGTTGGTTTTTTAGCATTCCCTACTCAGGACACTACTTATATGTGTTTGTTTTTCGAATCTGAGCTTTGGTTCAAAACTAACACGTTCTGGTTCAAATGAGTTTTTCTGCAAATTCTAAGATATACTTGGGTGTAACTCCCCAGGGAAACATCAGATCACAAAATGGAGTGGTTTTTTAGCATTCCCTACTCAGGACACTACTTATATGTGTTTGTTTTTCGAATCTGAGCTTTGGTTCAAAACTAACACGTTCTGGTTGAATTTTTTCTGCAAATTCTAAGATATACTTGGGTGTAACTCCCCAGGGAAACATCAGATCACAAAATGGGTTGGTTTTTTACCATTCCCCACTCAGGATACTACTAATGTACATTTGTTTTTCGAATCGGAGCTTTGGTTCAAAAGTTACACGTTCTGGTTCAATTGAGTTTTTCTGCAAATTCTAAGATATACTTGGGTGTAACTCCCCAGGGAAACATCAGATCACAAAATTGGTTGGTTTTTTAGCATTCCCGACTCAGGACACTACTAATATACGTTTGTTTTTCAAATCTGAGTTTTGGTTCAAAAGTTACACGTTCTGGTTCAATTGAGTTTTTCTGCAAATTCTAAGATATACTTGGGTGTAACTCCCCAGGTAAACATCAGATCACAAAATGGGTTGGTTTTTTAGCATTCCCTACTCAGGACACTACTTATATGTGTTTGTTTTTCGAATCTGAGCTTTGGTTCAAAACTAACACGTTCTGGTTCAATTGAGTTTTTCTGCAAATTCTAAGATATACTTGGGTGTAACTCCCCAGGGAAACATCAGATCACAAAATGGGTTGGTTTTTTAGCATTCCCTACTCAGGACACTACTTATATGTGTTTGTTTTTCGAATCTGAGCTTTGGTTCAAAACTAACACGTTCTGGTTCAAATGAGTTTTTCTGCAAATTCTAAGATATACTTGGGTGTAACTCCCCAGGGAAACATCAGATCACAAAATGGAGTGGTTTTTTAGCATTCCCTACTCAGGACACTACTTATATGTGTTTGTTTTTCGAATCTGAGCTTTGGTTCAAAACTAACACGTTCTGGTTGAATTTTTTCTGCAAATTCTAAGATATACTTGGGTGTAACTCCCCAGGGAAACATCAGATCACAAAATGGGTTGGTTTTTTACCATTCCCCACTCAGGATACTACTAATGTACATTTGTTTTTCGAATCGGAGCTTTGGTTCAAAAGTTACACGTTCTGGTTCAATTGAGTTTTTCTGCAAATTCTAAGATATACTTGGGTGTAACTCCCCAGGGAAACATCAGATCACAAAATTGGTTGGTTTTTTAGCATTCCCGACTCAGGACACTACTAATATACGTTTGTTTTTCAAATCTGAGTTTTGGTTCAAAAGTTACACGTTCTGGTTCAATTGAGTTTTTCTGCAAATTCTAAGATATACTTGGGTGTAACTCCCCAGGTAAACATCAGATCACAAAATGGGTTGGTTTTTTAGCATTCCCTACTCAGGACACTACTTATATGTGTTTGTTTTTCGAATCTGAGCTTTGGTTCAAAACTAACACGTTCTGGTTCAATTGAGTTTTTCTGCAAATTCTAAGATATACTTGGGTGTAACTCCCCAGGGAAACATCAGATCACAAAATGGGTTGGTTTTTTAGCATTCCCTACTCAGGACACTACTTATATGTGTTTGTTTTTCGAATCTGAGCTTTGGTTCAAAACTAACACGTTCTGGTTGAATTGAGTTTTTCTGCAAATTCTAAGATATACTTGGGTGTAACTCCCCAGGGAAACATCAGATCACAAAATGGGTTGGTTTTTTAGCATTCCCGACTCAGGATACTACTAATGTACATTTGTTTTTCGAATCGGAGCTTTGGTTCAAAAGTTACACGTTCTGGTTCAATTGAGTTTTTCTGCAAATTCTAACATATACTTGGGTGTAACTCCCCAGGGAAACATCAGATCACAAAATGGAGTGGTTTTTTAGCATTCCTGACTCAGGATACTACTAATGTACATTTGTTTTTCGAATCTGAGCTTTGGTTCAAAAGTTACACGTTCTGGTTCAATTGAGTTTTTCTGCAAATTCTAAGATATACTTGGGTGTAACTCCCCAGGGAAACATTAGATCACAAAATTGGTTGGTTTTTTAGCATTCCCGACTCAGGACACTACTAATATACGTTTGTTTTTCAAATCTGAGTTTTGGTTCAAAAGTTACACGTTCTGGTTCAATTGAGTTTTTCTGCAAATTCTAACATATACTTGGGTGTAAATCCCCAGGTAAACATCAGATCACAAAATGGGTTGGTTTTTTAGCATTCCCTACTCAGGACACTACTTATATGTGTTTGTTTTTCGAATCTGAGCTTTGGTTCAAAACTAACACGTTCTGGTTCAATTGAGTTTTTCTGCAAATTCTAAGATATACTTGGGTGTAACTCCCCAGGGAAACATCAGATCACAAAATGGAGTGGTTTTTTAGCATTCCCTACTCAGGATACTACTAATGTACATTTGTTTTTCGAATCTGAGCTTTGGTTCAAAAGTTACACGTTCTGGTTGAATTGAGTTTTTCTGCAAATTCTAAGATATACTTGGGTGTAACTCCCCAGGGAAACATCAGATCACAAAATGGGTTGGTTTTTTAGCATTCCCGACTCAGGATACTACTAATGTACATTTGTTTTTCGAATCGGAGCTTTGGTTCAAAACTAACACGTTCTGGTTGAATTGAGTTTTTCTGCAAATTCTAAGATATACTTGGGTGTAACTCCCCAGGGAAACATCAGATCACAAAATGGGTTGGTTTTTTAGCATTCCCTACTCAGGACACTACTTATATGTGTTTGTTTTTCGAATCTGAGCTTTGGTTCAAAACTAACACGTTCTGGTTCAATTGAGTTTTTCTGCAAATTCTAAGATATACTTGGGTGTAACTCCCCAGGGAAACATCAGATCACAAAATTGGTTGGTTTTTTAGCATTCCCGACTCAGGAGACTACTAATATACGTTTGTTTTTCGAATCTGAGCTTTGGTCAAAAGTTACACGTTCTGGTTCAATTGAGTTTTTCTGCAAATTCTAAGATATACTTGGGTGTAACTCCCCAGGTAAACATCAGATCACAAAATGGGTTGGTTTTTTAGCATTCCCTACTCAGGACACTACTTATATGTGTTTGTTTTTCGAATCTGAGCTTTGGTTCAAAACTAACACGTTCTGGTTCAATTGAGTTTTTCTGCAAATTCTAAGATATACTTGGGTGTAACTCCCCAGGGAAACATCAGATCACAAAATGGAGTGGTTTTTTAGCATTCCCTACTCAGGATACTACTAATGTACATTTGTTTTTCGAATCTGAGCTTTGGTTCAAAAGTTACACGTTCTGGTTCAATTGAGTTTTTCTGCAAATTCTAAGATATACTTGGGTGTAACTCCCCAGGGAAACATCAGATCACAAAATGGGTTTGTTTTTTAGCATTCCCTACTCAGGACACTACTTATATGTGTTTGTTTTTCGAATCTGAGCTTTGGTTCAAAACTAACACGTTCTGGTTCAAATGAGTTTTTCTGCAAATTCTAAGATATACTTGGGTGTAACTCCCCAGGGAAACATCAGATCACAAAATGGAGTGGTTTTTTAGCATTCCCTACTCAGGACACTACTTATATGTGTTTGTTTTTCGAATCTGAGCTTTGGTTCAAAACTAACACGTTCTGGTTGAATTTTTTCTGCAAATTCTAAGATATACTTGGGTGTAACTCCCCAGGGAAACATCAGATCACAAAATGGGTTGGTTTTTTACCATTCCCCACTCAGGATACTACTAATGTACATTTGTTTTTCGAATCGGAGCTTTGGTTCAAAAGTTACACGTTCTGGTTCAATTGAGTTTTTCTGCAAATTCTAAGATATACTTGGGTGTAACTCCCCAGGGAAACATCAGATCACAAAATTGGTTGGTTTTTTAGCATTCCCGACTCAGGACACTACTAATATACGTTTGTTTTTCAAATCTGAGTTTTGGTTCAAAAGTTACACGTTCTGGTTCAATTGAGTTTTTCTGCAAATTCTAAGATATACTTGGGTGTAACTCCCCAGGTAAACATCAGATCACAAAATGGGTTGGTTTTTTAGCATTCCCTACTCAGGACACTACTTATATGTGTTTGTTTTTCGAATCTGAGCTTTGGTTCAAAACTAACACGTTCTGGTTCAATTGAGTTTTTCTGCAAATTCTAAGATATACTTGGGTGTAACTCCCCAGGGAAACATCAGATCACAAAATGGAGTGGTTTTTTAGCATTCCCTACTCAGGATACTACTAATGTACATTTGTTTTTCGAATCTGAGCTTTGGTTCAAAAGTTACACGTTCTGGTTCAATTGAGTTTTTCTGCAAATTCTAAGATATACTTGGGTGTAACTCCCCAGGTCACAAAATGGGTTGGTTTTTTACCATTCCCCACTCAGGATACTACTAATGTACATTTGTTTTTCGAATCGGAGCTTTGGTTCAAAAGTTACACGTTCTGGTTCAATTGAGTTTTTCTGCAAATTCTAACATATACTTGGGTGTAACTCCCCAGGGAAACATCAGATCACAAAATGGAGTGGTTTTTTAGCATTCCTGAATCAGGATACTACTAATGTACATTTGTTTTTCGAATCTGAGCTTTGGTTCAAAAGTTACACGTTCTGGTTCAATTGAGTTTTTCTGCAAATTCTAAGATATACTTGGGTGTAACTCCCCAGGGAAACATCAGATCACAAAATTGGTTGGTTTTTTAGCATTCCCGACTCAGGACACTACTAATATACGTTTGTTTTTCAAATCTGAGCTTTGGTTCAAAACTAACACGTTCTGGTTCAATTGAGTTTTTCTGCAAATTCTAAGATATACTTGGGTGTAACTCCCCAGGGAAACATCAGATCACAAAATGGAGTGGTTTTTTAGCATTCCCTACTCAGGATACTACTAATGTACATTTGTTTTTCGAATCTGAGCTTTGGTTCAAAAGTTACACGTTCTGGTTCAATTGAGTTTTTCTGCAAATTCTAAGATATACTTGGGTGTAACTCCCCAGGGAAACATCAGATCACAAAATGGGTTGGTTTGTTAGCATTCCCGACTCAGGATACTACTAATGTACATTTGTTTTTCGAATCGGAGGTTTGGTTCAAAACTAACACGTTCTGGTTCAATTGAGTTTTTCTGCAAATTCTAACATATACTTGGGTGTAACTCCCCAGGGAAATATCAGATCACAAAATGGAGTGGTTTTTTAGCATTCCTGACTCAGGATATTACTAATGTACATTTGTTTTTCGAATCTGAGCTTTGGTTCAAAAGTTACACGTTCTGGTTCAATTGAGTTTTTCTGCAAATTCTAAGATATACCTGGGTGTAACTCCCCAGGGAAACATTAGATCACAAAATTGGTTGGTTTTTTAGCATTCCCGACTCAGGACACTACTAATATACGTTTGTTTTTCAAATCTGAGTTTTGGTTCAAAAGTTACACGTTCTGGTTCAATTGAGTTTTTCTGCAAATTCTAACATATACTTGGGTGTAACTCCCCAGGTAAACATCAGATCACAAAATGGGTTGGTTTTTTAGCATTCCCTACTCAGGACACTACTTATATGTGTTTGTTTTTCGAATCTGAGCTTTGGTTCAAAACTAACACGTTCTGGTTCAATTGAGTTTTTCTGCAAATTCTAAGATATACTTGGGTGTAACTCCCCAGGGAAACATCAGATCACAAAATGGAGTGGTTTTTTAGCATTCCCTACTCAGGACACTACTTATATGTGTTTGTTTTTCGAATCTGAGCTTTGGTTCAAAACTAACACGTTCTGGTTGAATTTTTTCTGCAAATTCTAAGATATACTTGGGTGTAACTCCCCAGGGAAACATCAGATCACAAAATGGGTTGGTTTGTTAGCATTCCCGACTCAGGATACTACTAATGTACATTTGTTTTTCGAATCGGAGGTTTGGTTCAAAAGTTACACGTTCTGGTTCAATTGAGTTTTTCTGCAAATTCTAACATATACTTGGGTGTAACTCCCCAGGGAAACATCAGATCACAAAATGGGTTGGTTTTTTAGCATTCCCGACTCAGGACACTACTAATATACGTTTGTTTTTCAAATCTGAGTTTTGGTTCAAAAGTTACACGTTCTGGTTCAATTGAGTTTTTCTGCAAATTCTAACATATACTTGGGTGTAACTCCCCAGGTAAACATCAGATCACAAAATGGGTTGGTTTTTTAGCATTCCCTACTCAGGACACTACTTATATGTGTTTGTTTTTCGAATCTGAGCTTTGGTTCAAAACTAACACGTTCTGGTTCAATTGAGTTTTTCTGCAAATTCTAAGATATACTTGGGTGTAACTCCCCAGGGAAACATCAGATCACAAAATGGAGTGGTTTTTTAGCATTCCCTACTCAGGATACTACTAATGTACATTTGTTTTTCGAATCTGAGCTTTGGTTCAAAAGTTACACGTTCTGGTTGAATTGAGTTTTTCTGCAAATTCTAAGATATACTTGGGTGTAACTCCCCAGGGAAACATCAGATCACAAAATGGGTTGGTTTTTTAGCATTCCCGACTCAGGATACTACTAATGTACATTTGTTTTTCGAATCGGAGCTTTGGTTCAAAAGTTACACGTTCTGGTTCAATTGAGTTTTTCTGCAAATTCTAACATATACTTGGGTGTAACTCCCCAGGGAAACATCAGATCACAAAATGGAGTGGCTTTTTAGCATTCCCTACTCAGGATACTACTAATGTACATTTGTTTTTCGAATCTGAGCTTTGGTTCAAAAGTTACACGTTCTGGTTCAATTGAGTTTTTCTGCAAATTCTAAGATATACTTGGGTGTAACTCCCCAGGGAAACATCAGATCACAAAATGGGTTTGTTTTTTAGCATTCCCTACTCAGGACACTACTTATATGTGTTTGTTTTTCGAATCTGAGCTTTGGTTCAAAACTAACACGTTCTGGTTCAAATGAGTTTTTCTGCAAATTCTAAGATATACTTGGGTGTAACTCCCCAGGGAAACATCAGATCACAAAATGGAGTGGTTTTTTAGCATTCCCTACTCAGGACACTACTTATATGTGTTTGTTTTTCGAATCTGAGCTTTGGTTCAAAACTAACACGTTCTGGTTGAATTTTTTCTGCAAATTCTAAGATATACTTGGGTGTAACTCCCCAGGGAAACATCAGATCACAAAATGGGTTGGTTTTTTACCATTCCCCACTCAGGATACTACTAATGTACATTTGTTTTTCGAATCGGAGCTTTGGTTCAAAAGTTACACGTTCTGGTTCAATTGAGTTTTTCTGCAAATTCTAAGATATACTTGGGTGTAACTCCCCAGGGAAACATCAGATCACAAAATTGGTTGGTTTTTTAGCATTCCCGACTCAGGACACTACTAATATACGTTTGTTTTTCAAATCTGAGTTTTGGTTCAAAAGTTACACGTTCTGGTTCAATTGAGTTTTTCTGCAAATTCTAAGATATACTTGGGTGTAACTCCCCAGGTAAACATCAGATCACAAAATGGGTTGGTTTTTTAGCATTCCCTACTCAGGACACTACTTATATGTGTTTGTTTTTCGAATCTGAGCTTTGGTTCAAAACTAACACGTTCTGGTTCAATTGAGTTTTTCTGCAAATTCTAAGATATACTTGGGTGTAACTCCCCAGGGAAACATCAGATCACAAAATGGAGTGGTTTTTTAGCATTCCCTACTCAGGATACTACTAATGTACATTTGTTTTTCGAATCTGAGCTTTGGTTCAAAAGTTACACGTTCTGGTTCAATTGAGTTTTTCTGCAAATTCTAAGATATACTTGGGTGTAACTCCCCAGGTCACAAAATGGGTTGGTTTTTTACCATTCCCCACTCAGGATACTACTAATGTACATTTGTTTTTCGAATCGGAGCTTTGGTTCAAAAGTTACACGTTCTGGTTCAATTGAGTTTTTCTGCAAATTCTAACATATACTTGGGTGTAACTCCCCAGGGAAACATCAGATCACAAAATGGAGTGGTTTTTTAGCATTCCTGAATCAGGATACTACTAATGTACATTTGTTTTTCGAATCTGAGCTTTGGTTCAAAAGTTACACGTTCTGGTTCAATTGAGTTTTTCTGCAAATTCTAAGATATACTTGGGTGTAACTCCCCAGGGAAACATCAGATCACAAAATTGGTTGGTTTTTTAGCATTCCCGACTCAGGACACTACTAATATACGTTTGTTTTTCAAATCTGAGCTTTGGTTCAAAACTAACACGTTCTGGTTCAATTGAGTTTTTCTGCAAATTCTAAGATATACTTGGGTGTAACTCCCCAGGGAAACATCAGATCACAAAATGGAGTGGTTTTTTAGCATTCCCTACTCAGGATACTACTAATGTACATTTGTTTTTCGAATCTGAGCTTTGGTTCAAAAGTTACACGTTCTGGTTCAATTGAGTTTTTCTGCAAATTCTAAGATATACTTGGGTGTAACTCCCCAGGGAAACATCAGATCACAAAATGGGTTGGTTTGTTAGCATTCCCGACTCAGGATACTACTAATGTACATTTGTTTTTCGAATCGGAGGTTTGGTTCAAAACTAACACGTTCTGGTTCAATTGAGTTTTTCTGCAAATTCTAACATATACTTGGGTGTAACTCCCCAGGGAAATATCAGATCACAAAATGGAGTGGTTTTTTAGCATTCCTGACTCAGGATATTACTAATGTACATTTGTTTTTCGAATCTGAGCTTTGGTTCAAAAGTTACACGTTCTGGTTCAATTGAGTTTTTCTGCAAATTCTAAGATATACCTGGGTGTAACTCCCCAGGGAAACATTAGATCACAAAATTGGTTGGTTTTTTAGCATTCCCGACTCAGGACACTACTAATATACGTTTGTTTTTCAAATCTGAGTTTTGGTTCAAAAGTTACACGTTCTGGTTCAATTGAGTTTTTCTGCAAATTCTAACATATACTTGGGTGTAACTCCCCAGGTAAACATCAGATCACAAAATGGGTTGGTTTTTTAGCATTCCCTACTCAGGACACTACTTATATGTGTTTGTTTTTCGAATCTGAGCTTTGGTTCAAAACTAACACGTTCTGGTTCAATTGAGTTTTTCTGCAAATTCTAAGATATACTTGGGTGTAACTCCCCAGGGAAACATCAGATCACAAAATGGAGTGGTTTTTTAGCATTCCCTACTCAGGACACTACTTATATGTGTTTGTTTTTCGAATCTGAGCTTTGGTTCAAAACTAACACGTTCTGGTTGAATTTTTTCTGCAAATTCTAAGATATACTTGGGTGTAACTCCCCAGGGAAACATCAGATCACAAAATGGGTTGGTTTGTTAGCATTCCCGACTCAGGATACTACTAATGTACATTTGTTTTTCGAATCGGAGGTTTGGTTCAAAAGTTACACGTTCTGGTTCAATTGAGTTTTTCTGCAAATTCTAACATATACTTGGGTGTAACTCCCCAGGGAAACATCAGATCACAAAATGGGTTGGTTTTTTAGCATTCCCGACTCAGGACACTACTAATATACGTTTGTTTTTCAAATCTGAGTTTTGGTTCAAAAGTTACACGTTCTGGTTCAATTGAGTTTTTCTGCAAATTCTAACATATACTTGGGTGTAACTCCCCAGGTAAACATCAGATCACAAAATGGGTTGGTTTTTTAGCATTCCCTACTCAGGACACTACTTATATGTGTTTGTTTTTCGAATCTGAGCTTTGGTTCAAAACTAACACGTTCTGGTTCAATTGAGTTTTTCTGCAAATTCTAAGATATACTTGGGTGTAACTCCCCAGGGAAACATCAGATCACAAAATGGAGTGGTTTTTTAGCATTCCCTACTCAGGATACTACTAATGTACATTTGTTTTTCGAATCTGAGCTTTGGTTCAAAAGTTACACGTTCTGGTTGAATTGAGTTTTTCTGCAAATTCTAAGATATACTTGGGTGTAACTCCCCAGGGAAACATCAGATCACAAAATGGGTTGGTTTTTTAGCATTCCCGACTCAGGATACTACTAATGTACATTTGTTTTTCGAATCGGAGCTTTGGTTCAAAAGTTACACGTTCTGGTTCAATTGAGTTTTTCTGCAAATTCTAACATATACTTGGGTGTAACTCCCCAGGGAAACATCAGATCACAAAATGGAGTGGCTTTTTAGCATTCCCTACTCAGGATACTACTAATGTACATTTGTTTTTCGAATCTGAGCTTTGGTTCAAAAGTTACACGTTCTGGTTCAATTGAGTTTTTCTGCAAATTCTAAGATATACTTGGGTGTAACTCCCCAGGGAAACATCAGATCACAAAATTGGTTGGTTTTTTAGCATTCCCGACTCAGGACACTACTAATATACGTTTGTTTTTCAAATCTGAGTTTTGGTTCAAAAGTTACACGTTCTGGTTCAATTGAGTTTTTCTGCAAATTCTAACATATACTTGGGTGTAACTCCCCAGGTAAACATCAGATCACAAAATGGGTTGGTTTTTTAGCATTCCCTACTCAGGACACTACTTATATGTGTTTGTTTTTCGAATCTGAGCTTTGGTTCAAAACTAACACGTTCTGGTTCAATTGAGTTTTTCTGCAAATTCTAAGATATACTTGGGTGTAACTCCCCAGGGAAACATCAGATCACAAAATGGAGTGGTTTTTTAGCATTCCCTACTCAGGATACTACTAATGTACATTTGTTTTTCGAATCTGAGCTTTGGTTCAAAAGTTACACGTTCTGGTTGAATTGAGTTTTTCTGCAAATTCTAAGATATACTTGGGTGTAACTCCCCAGGGAAACATCAGATCACAAAATGGGTTGGTTTTTTAGCATTCCCGACTCAGGATACTACTAATGTACATTTGTTTTTCGAATCGGAGCTTTGGTTCAAAAGTTACACGTTCTGGTTCAATTGAGTTTTTCTGCAAATTCTAACATATACTTGGGTGTAACTCCCCAGGGAAACATCAGATCACAAAATGGAGTGGCTTTTTAGCATTCCCTACTCAGGATACTACTAATGTACATTTGTTTTTCGAATCTGAGCTTTGGTTCAAAAGTTACACGTTCTGGTTCAATTGAGTTTTTCTGCAAATTCTAAGATATACTTGGGTGTAACTCCCCAGGGAAACATCAGATCACAAAATGGGTTGGTTTTTTAGCATTCCCTACTCAGGATACTACTAATGTACATTTGTTTTTCGAATCTGAGCTTTGGTTCAAAAGTTACACGTTCTGGTTCAATTGAGTTTTTCTGCAAATTCTAAGATATACTTGGGTGTAACTCCCCAGGGAAACATCAGATCACAAAATGGGTTGGTTTGTTAGCATTCCCGACTCAGGATACTACTAATGTACATTTGTTTTTCGAATCGGAGGTTTGGTTCAAAAGTTACACGTTCTGGTTCAATTGAGTTTTTCTGCAAATTCTAACATATACTTGGGTGTAACTCCCCAGGGAAACATCAGATCACAAAATGGAGTGGTTTTTTAGCATTCCTGACTCAGGATACTACTAATGTACATTTGTTTTTCGAATCTGAGCTTTGGTTCAAAAGTTACACGTTCTGGTTCAATTGAGTTTTTCTGCAAATTCTAAGATATACTTGGGTGTAACTCCCCAGGGAAACATTAGATCACAAAATTGGTTGGTTTTTTAGCATTCCCGACTCAGGACACTACTAATATACGTTTGTTTTTCAAATCTGAGTTTTGGTTCAAAAGTTACACGTTCTGGTTCAATTGAGTTTTTCTGCAAATTCTAACATATACTTGGGTGTAACTCCCCAGGTAAACATCAGATCACAAAATGGGTTGGTTTTTTAGCATTCCCGACTCAGGACACTACTTATATGTGTTTGTTTTTCGAATCTGAGCTTTGGTTCAAAACTAACACGTTCTGGTTCAATTGAGTTTTTCTGCAAATTCTAACATATACTTGGGTGTAACTCCCCAGGGAAACATCAGATCACAAAATGGAGTGGTTTTTTAGCATTCCCTACTCAGGATACTACTAATGTACATTTGTTTTTCGAATCTGAGCTTTGGTTCAAAAGTTACACGTTCTGGTTGAATTGAGTTTTTCTGCAAATTCTAAGATATACTTGGGTGTAACTCCCCAGGGAAACATCAGATCACAAAATGGGTTGGTTTTTTAGCATTCCCGACTCAGGATACTACTAATGTACATTTGTTTTTCGAATCGGAGCTTTGGTTCAAAAGTTACACGTTCTGGTTCAATTGAGTTTTTCTGCAAATTCTAACATATACTTGGGTGTAACTCCCCAGGGAAACATCAGATCACAAAATGGAGTGGTTTTTTAGCATTCCCTACTCAGGATACTACTAATGTACATTTGTTTTTCGAATCTGAGCTTTGGTTCAAAAGTTACACGTTCTGGTTGAATTGATTTTTTCTGCAAATTCTAAGATATACATGGGTGTAACTCCCCAGGGAAACATCAGATCACAAAATGGGTTGGTTTTTTAGCATTCCCGACTCAGGATACTACTAATGTACATTTGTTTTTCGAATCTGAGCTTTGGTTCAAAAGTTACACGTTCTGGTTCAATTGAGTTTTTCTGCAAATTCTAACATATACTTGGGTGTAACTCCCCAGGGAAACATCAGATCACAAAATGGGTTGGTTTGTTAGCATTCCCGACTCAGGATACTACTAATGTACATTTGTTTTTCGAATCGGAGGTTTGGTTCAAAAGTTACACGTTCTGGTTCAATTGAGTTTTTCTGCAAATTCTAACATATACTTGGGTGTAACTCCCCAGGGAAACATCAGATCACAAAATGGGTTGGTTTTTTAGCATTCCCGACTCAGGACACTACTAATATACGTTTGTTTTTCAAATCTGAGTTTTGGTTCAAAAGTTACACGTTCTGGTTCAATTGAGTTTTTCTGCAAATTCTAACATATACTTGGGTGTAACTCCCCAGGTAAACATCAGATCACAAAATGGGTTGGTTTTTTAGCATTCCCTACTCAGGACACTACTTATATGTGTTTGTTTTTCGAATCTGAGCTTTGGTTCAAAACTAACACGTTCTGGTTCAATTGAGTTTTTCTGCAAATTCTAAGATATACTTGGGTGTAACTCCCCAGGGAAACATCAGATCACAAAATGGAGTGGTTTTTTAGCATTCCCTACTCAGGATACTACTAATGTACATTTGTTTTTCGAATCTGAGCTTTGGTTCAAAAGTTACACGTTCTGGTTGAATTGAGTTTTTCTGCAAATTCTAAGATATACTTGGGTGTAACTCCCCAGGGAAACATCAGATCACAAAATGGGTTGGTTTTTTAGCATTCCCGACTCAGGATACTACTAATGTACATTTGTTTTTCGAATCGGAGCTTTGGTTCAAAAGTTACACGTTCTGGTTCAATTGAGTTTTTCTGCAAATTCTAACATATACTTGGGTGTAACTCCCCAGGGAAACATCAGATCACAAAATGGAGTGGCTTTTTAGCATTCCCTACTCAGGATACTACTAATGTACATTTGTTTTTCGAATCTGAGCTTTGGTTCAAAAGTTACACGTTCTGGTTCAATTGAGTTTTTCTGCAAATTCTAAGATATACTTGGGTGTAACTCCCCAGGGAAACATCAGATCACAAAATGGGTTGGTTTTTTAGCATTCCCGACTCAGGATACTACTAATGTACATTTGTTTTTCGAATCGGAGCTTTGGTTCAAAAGTTACACGTTCTGGTTCAATTGAGTTTTTCTGCAAATTCTAACATATACTTGGGTGTAACTCCCCAGGGAAACATCAGATCACAAAATGGAGTGGCTTTTTAGCATTCCCTACTCAGGATACTACTAATGTACATTTGTTTTTCGAATCTGAGCTTTGGTTCAAAAGTTACACGTTCTGGTTCAATTGAGTTTTTCTGCAAATTCTAAGATATACTTGGGTGTAACTCCCCAGGGAAACATCAGATCACAAAATGGGTTGGTTTGTTAGCATTCCCGACTCAGGATACTACTAATGTACATTTGTTTTTCGAATCGGAGGTTTGGTTCAAAAGTTACACGTTCTGGTTCAATTGAGTTTTTCTGCAAATTCTAACATATACTTGGGTGTAACTCCCCAGGGAAACATCAGATCACAAAATGGAGTGGTTTTTTAGCATTCCTGACTCAGGATACTACTAATGTACATTTGTTTTTCGAATCTGAGCTTTGGTTCAAAAGTTACACGTTCTGGTTCAATTGAGTTTTTCTGCAAATTCTAAGATATACTTGGGTGTAACTCCCCAGGGAAACATTAGATCACAAAATTGGTTGGTTTTTTAGCATTCCCGACTCAGGACACTACTAATATACGTTTGTTTTTCAAATCTGAGTTTTGGTTCAAAAGTTACACGTTCTGGTTCAATTGAGTTTTTCTGCAAATTCTAACATATACTTGGGTGTAACTCCCCAGGTAAACATCAGATCACAAAATGGGTTGGTTTTTTAGCATTCCCGACTCAGGACACTACTTATATGTGTTTGTTTTTCGAATCTGAGCTTTGGTTCAAAACTAACACGTTCTGGTTCAATTGAGTTTTTCTGCAAATTCTAACATATACTTGGGTGTAACTCCCCAGGGAAACATCAGATCACAAAATGGAGTGGTTTTTTAGCATTCCCTACTCAGGATACTACTAATGTACATTTGTTTTTCGAATCTGAGCTTTGGTTCAAAAGTTACACGTTCTGGTTGAATTGAGTTTTTCTGCAAATTCTAAGATATACTTGGGTGTAACTCCCCAGGGAAACATCAGATCACAAAATGGGTTGGTTTTTTAGCATTCCCGACTCAGGATACTACTAATGTACATTTGTTTTTCGAATCGGAGCTTTGGTTCAAAAGTTACACGTTCTGGTTCAATTGAGTTTTTCTGCAAATTCTAACATATACTTGGGTGTAACTCCCCAGGGAAACATCAGATCACAAAATGGAGTGGTTTTTTAGCATTCCCTACTCAGGATACTACTAATGTACATTTGTTTTTCGAATCTGAGCTTTGGTTCAAAAGTTACACGTTCTGGTTGAATTGATTTTTTCTGCAAATTCTAAGATATACATGGGTGTAACTCCCCAGGGAAACATCAGATCACAAAATGGGTTGGTTTTTTAGCATTCCCGACTCAGGATACTACTAATGTACATTTGTTTTTCGAATCTGAGCTTTGGTTCAAAAGTTACACGTTCTGGTTCAATTGAGTTTTTCTGCAAATTCTAACATATACTTGGGTGTAACTCCCCAGGGAAACATCAGATCACAAAATGGGTTGGTTTGTTAGCATTCCCGACTCAGGATACTACTAATGTACATTTGTTTTTCGAATCGGAGGTTTGGTTCAAAAGTTACACGTTCTGGTTCAATTGAGTTTTTCTGCAAATTCTAACATATACTTGGGTGTAACTCCCCAGGGAAACATCAGATCACAAAATGGGTTGGTTTTTTAGCATTCCCGACTCAGGACACTACTAATATACGTTTGTTTTTCAAATCTGAGTTTTGGTTCAAAAGTTACACGTTCTGGTTCAATTGAGTTTTTCTGCAAATTCTAACATATACTTGGGTGTAACTCCCCAGGTAAACATCAGATCACAAAATGGGTTGGTTTTTTAGCATTCCCTACTCAGGACACTACTTATATGTGTTTGTTTTTCGAATCTGAGCTTTGGTTCAAAACTAACACGTTCTGGTTCAATTGAGTTTTTCTGCAAATTCTAAGATATACTTGGGTGTAACTCCCCAGGGAAACATCAGATCACAAAATGGAGTGGTTTTTTAGCATTCCCTACTCAGGATACTACTAATGTACATTTGTTTTTCGAATCTGAGCTTTGGTTCAAAAGTTACACGTTCTGGTTGAATTGAGTTTTTCTGCAAATTCTAAGATATACTTGGGTGTAACTCCCCAGGGAAACATCAGATCACAAAATGGGTTGGTTTTTTAGCATTCCCGACTCAGGATACTACTAATGTACATTTGTTTTTCGAATCGGAGCTTTGGTTCAAAAGTTACACGTTCTGGTTCAATTGAGTTTTTCTGCAAATTCTAACATATACTTGGGTGTAACTCCCCAGGGAAACATCAGATCACAAAATGGAGTGGCTTTTTAGCATTCCCTACTCAGGATACTACTAATGTACATTTGTTTTTCGAATCTGAGCTTTGGTTCAAAAGTTACACGTTCTGGTTCAATTGAGTTTTTCTGCAAATTCTAACATATACTTGGGTGTAACTCCCCAGGGAAACATCAGATCACAAAATTGGTTGGTTTTTTAGCATTCCCGACTCAGGACACTACTAATATACGTTTGTTTTTCAAATCTGAGTTTTGGTTCAAAAGTTACACGTTCTGGTTCAATTGAGTTTTTCTGCAAATTCTAACATATACTTGGGTGTAACTCCCCAGGTAAACATCAGATCACAAAATGGGTTGGTTTTTTAGCATTCCCTACTCAGGACACTACTTATATGTGTTTGTTTTTCGAATCTGAGCTTTGGTTCAAAACTAACACGTTCTGGTTCAATTGAGTTTTTCTGCAAATTCTAAGATATACTTGGGTGTAACTCCCCAGGGAAACATCAGATCACAAAATGGAGTGGTTTTTTAGCATTCCCTACTCAGGATACTACTAATGTACATTTGTTTTTCGAATCTGAGCTTTGGTTCAAAAGTTACACGTTCTGGTTGAATTGAGTTTTTCTGCAAATTCTAAGATATACTTGGGTGTAACTCCCCAGGGAAACATCAGATCACAAAATGGGTTGGTTTTTTAGCATTCCCGACTCAGGATACTACTAATGTACATTTGTTTTTCGAATCGGAGCTTTGGTTCAAAAGTTACACGTTCTGGTTCAATTGAGTTTTTCTGCAAATTCTAACATATACTTGGGTGTAACTCCCCAGGGAAACATCAGATCACAAAATGGAGTGGCTTTTTAGCATTCCCTACTCAGGATACTACTAATGTACATTTGTTTTTCGAATCTGAGCTTTGGTTCAAAAGTTACACGTTCTGGTTCAATTGAGTTTTTCTGCAAATTCTAAGATATACTTGGGTGTAACTCCCCAGGGAAACATCAGATCACAAAATGGGTTGGTTTTTTAGCATTCCCGACTCAGGATACTACTAATGTACATTTGTTTTTCGAATCGGAGCTTTGGTTCAAAAGTTACACGTTCTGGTTCAATTGAGTTTTTCTGCAAATTCTAACATATACTTGGGTGTAACTCCCCAGGGAAACATCAGATCACAAAATGGAGTGGCTTTTTAGCATTCCCTACTCAGGATACTACTAATGTACATTTGTTTTTCGAATCTGAGCTTTGGTTCAAAAGTTACACGTTCTGGTTCAATTGAGTTTTTCTGCAAATTCTAAGATATACTTGGGTGTAACTCCCCAGGGAAACATCAGATCACAAAATGGGTTGGTTTGTTAGCATTCCCGACTCAGGATACTACTAATGTACATTTGTTTTTCGAATCGGAGGTTTGGTTCAAAAGTTACACGTTCTGGTTCAATTGAGTTTTTCTGCAAATTCTAACATATACTTGGGTGTAACTCCCCAGGGAAACATCAGATCACAAAATGGAGTGGTTTTTTAGCATTCCTGACTCAGGATACTACTAATGTACATTTGTTTTTCGAATCTGAGCTTTGGTTCAAAAGTTACACGTTCTGGTTCAATTGAGTTTTTCTGCAAATTCTAAGATATACTTGGGTGTAACTCCCCAGGGAAACATTAGATCACAAAATTGGTTGGTTTTTTAGCATTCCCGACTCAGGACACTACTAATATACGTTTGTTTTTCAAATCTGAGTTTTGGTTCAAAAGTTACACGTTCTGGTTCAATTGAGTTTTTCTGCAAATTCTAACATATACTTGGGTGTAACTCCCCAGGTAAACATCAGATCACAAAATGGGTTGGTTTTTTAGCATTCCCGACTCAGGACACTACTTATATGTGTTTGTTTTTCGAATCTGAGCTTTGGTTCAAAACTAACACGTTCTGGTTCAATTGAGTTTTTCTGCAAATTCTAACATATACTTGGGTGTAACTCCTCAGGGAAACATCAGATCACAAAATGGAGTGGTTTTTTAGCATTCCCTACTCAGGATACTACTAATGTACATTTGTTTTTCGAATCTGAGCTTTGGTTCAAAAGTTACACGTTCTGGTTGAATTGAGTTTTTCTGCAAATTCTAAGATATACTTGGGTGTAACTCCCCAGGGAAACATCAGATCACAAAATGGGTTGGTTTTTTAGCATTCCCGACTCAGGATACTACTAATGTACATTTGTTTTTCGAATCGGAGCTTTGGTTCAAAAGTTACACGTTCTGGTTCAATTGAGTTTTTCTGCAAATTCTAACATATACTTGGGTGTAACTCCCCAGGGAAACATCAGATCACAAAATGGAGTGGTTTTTTAGCATTCCCTACTCAGGATACTACTAATGTACATTTGTTTTTCGAATCTGAGCTTTGGTTCAAAAGTTACACGTTCTGGTTGAATTGATTTTTTCTGCAAATTCTAAGATATACATGGGTGTAACTCCCCAGGGAAACATCAGATCACAAAATGGGTTGGTTTTTTAGCATTCCCGACTCAGGATACTACTAATGTACATTTGTTTTTCGAATCTGAGCTTTGGTTCAAAAGTTACACGTTCTGGTTCAATTGAGTTTTTCTGCAAATTCTAACATATACTTGGGTGTAACTCCCCAGGGAAACATCAGATCACAAAATGGAGTGGTTTTTTAGCATTCCCTACTCAGGATACTACTAATGTACATTTGTTTTTCGAATCTGAGCTTTGGTTCAAAAGTTACACGTTCTGGTTCAATTGAGTTTTTCTGCAAATTCTAACATATACTTGGGTGTAACTCCCCAGGGAAACATCAGATCACAAAATGGAGTGGTTTTTTAGCATTCCTGACTCAGGATACTACTAATGTACATTTGTTTTTCGAATCTGAGCTTTGGTTCAAAAGTTACACGTTCTGGTTCAATTGAGTTTTTCTGCAAATTCTAAGATATACTTGGGTGTAACTCCCCAGGGAAACATTAGATCACAAAATTGGTTGGTTTTTTAGCATTCCCGACTCAGGACACTACTAATATACGTTTGTTTTTCAAATCTGAGTTTTGGTTCAAAAGTTACACGTTCTGGTTCAATTGAGTTTTTCTGCAAATTCTAACATATACTTGGGTGTAACTCCCCAGGTAAACATCAGATCACAAAATGGGTTGGTTTTTTAGCATTCCCTACTCAGGACACTACTTATATGTGTTTGTTTTTCGAATCTGAGCTTTGGTTCAAAACTAACACGTTCTGGTTGAATTGAGTTTTTCTGCAAATTCTAAGATATACTTGGGTGTAACTCCCCAGGGAAACATCAGATCACAAAATGGAGTGGTTTTTTAGCATTCCCTACTCAGGATACTACTAATGTACATTTGTTTTTCGAATCTGAGCTTTGGTTCAAAAGTTACACGTTCTGGTTGAATTGAGTTTTTCTGCAAATTCTAAGATATACTTGGGTGTAACTCCCCAGGGAAACATCAGATCACAAAATGGAGTGGTTTTTTAGCATTCCCTACTCAGGATACTACTAATGTACATTTGTTTTTCGAATCTGAGCTTTGGTTCAAAAGTTACACGTTCTGGTTGAATTGAGTTTTTCTGCAAATTCTAAGATATACTTGGGTGTAACTCCCCAGGGAAACATCAGATCACAAAATGGGTTGGTTTTTTAGCATTCCAGACTCAGGATACTACTAATGTACATTTGTTTTTCGAATCGGAGCTTTGGTTCAAAAGTTACACGTTCTGGTTCAATTGAGTTTTTCTGCAAATTCTAACATATACTTGGGTGTAACTCCCCAGGGAAACATCAGATCACAAAATGGAGTGGTTTTTTAGCATTCCTGACTCAGGATACTACTAATGTACATTTGTTTTTCGAATCTGATCTTTGGTTCAAAATTTACACATTCTGGTTCAATTGAGTTTTTCTGCAAATTCTAAGATATACTTGGGTGTAACTCCCCAGGGAAACATCAGATCACAAAATGGGTTGGTTTTTTAGCATTCCCTACTCAGGACACTACTTATATGTGTTTGTTTTTCGAATCTGAGCTTTGGTTCAAAACTAACACGTTCTGGTTCAATTGAGTTTTTCTGCAAATTCTAAGATATACTTGGGTGTAACTCCCCAGGGAAACATTAGATCACAAAATTGGTTGGTTTTTTAGCATTCCTGACTCAGGATACTACTAATGTACATTTGTTTTTCGAATCTGATCTTTGGTTCAAAAGTTACACGTTCTGGTTCAATTGAGTTTTTCTGCAAATTCTAAGATATACTTGGGTGTAACTCCCCAGGGAAACATCAGATCACAAAATGGGTTGGTTTTATAGCATTCCCTACTCAGGACACTACTTATATGTGTTTGTTTTTCGAATCTGAGCTTTGGTTCAAAACTAACACGTTCTGGTTGAATTTTTTCTGCAAATTCTAAGATATACTTGGGTGTAACTCCCCAGGGAAACATCAGATCACAAAATGGGTTGGTTTTTTACCATTCCCCACTCAGGATACTACTAATGTACATTTGTTTTTCGAATCGGAGCTTTGGTTCAAAAGTTACACGTTCTGGTTCAATTGAGTTTTTCTGCAAATTCTAACATATACTTGGGTGTAACTCCCCAGGGAAACATCAGATCACAAAATTGGTTGGTTTTTTAGCATTCCCTACTCAGGACACTACTAATATACGTTTGTTTTTCAAATCTGAGTTTTGGTTCAAAAGTTACAAGTTCTGGTTCAATTGAGGTTTTCTGCAAATTCTAAGATATACTTGGGTGTAACTCCCCAGGTAAACATCAGATCACAAAATGGGTTGGTTTTTTAGCAGTCCCTACTCAGGACACTACTTATATGTGTTTGTTTTTCGAATCTGAGCTTTGGTTCAAAACTAACACGTTCTGGTTCAATTGAGTTTTTCTGCAAATTCTAAGATATACTTGGGTGTAACTCCCCAGGGAAACATCAGATCACAAAATGGGTTGGTTTTTTACCATTCCCCACTCAGGATACTACTAATGTACATTTGTTTTTCGAATCGGAGGTTTGGTTCAAAAGTTACACGTTCTGGTTCAATTGAGTTTTTCTGCAAATTCTAACATATACTTGGGTGTAACTCCCCAGGGAAACATCAGATCACAAAATGGAGTGGTTTTTTAGCATTCCTGAATCAGGATACTACTAATGTACATTTGTTTTTCGAATCTGAGCTTTGGTTCAAAAGTTACACGTTCTGGTTCAATTGAGTTTTTCTGCAAATTCTAAGATATACTTGGTTGTAACTCCCCAGGGAAACATCAGATCACAAAATTGGTTGGTTTTTTAGCATTCCCGACTCAGGACACTACTAATATACGTTTGTTTTTCAAATCTGAGTTTTGGTTCAAAAGTTACACGTTCTGGTTCAATTGAGTTTTTCTGCAAATTCTAAGATATACTTGGGTGTAACTCCCCAGGTAAACATCAGATCACAAAATGGGTTGGTTTTTTTAGCATTCCCTACTCAGGACACTACTTATATGTGTTTGTTTTTCGAATCTGAGCTTTGGTTCAAAACTAACACGTTCTGGTTCAATTGAGTTTTTCTGCAAATTCTAAGATATACTTGGGTGTAACTCCCCAGGTAAACATCAGATCACAAAATGGGTTGGTTTTTTAGCATTCCCTACTCAGGACACTACTTATATGTGTTTGTTTTTCGAATCTGAGCTTTGGTTCAAAACTAACACGTTCTGGTTCAATTGAGTTTTTCTGCAAATTCTAAGATATACTTGGGTGTAACTCCCCAGGGAAACATCAGATCACAAAATGGAGTGGTTTTTTAGCATTCCCTACTCAGGATACTACTAATGTACATTTGTTTTTCGAATCTGAGCTTTGGTTCAAAAGTTACACGTTCTGGTTCAATTGAGTTTTTCTGCAAATTCTAAGATATACTTGGGTGTAACTCCCCAGGGAAACATCAGATCACAAAATGGGTTGGTTTGTTAGCATTCCCGACTCAGGATACTACTAATGTACATTTGTTTTTCGAATCGGAGGTTTGGTTCAAAAGTTACACGTTCTGGTTCAATTGAGTTTTTCTGCAAATTCTAACATATACTTGGGTGTAACTCCCCAGGGAAACATCAGATCACAAAATGGAGTGGTTTTTTAGCATTCCTGACTCAGGATACTACTAATGTACATTTGTTTTTCGAATCTGAGCTTTGGTTCAAAAGTTACACGTTCTGGTTCAATTGAGTTTTTCTGCAAATTCTAAGATATACTTGGGTGTAACTCCCCAGGAAAACATTAGATCACAAAATTGGTTGGTTTTTTAGCATTCCCGACTCAGGACACTACTAATATACGTTTGTTTTTCAAATCTGAGTTTTGGTTCAAAAGTTACACGTTCTGGTTCAATTGAGTTTTTCTGCAAATTCTAACATATACTTGGGTGTAACTCCCCAGGTAAACATCAGATCACAAAATGGGTTGGTTTTTTAGCATTCCCTACTCAGGACACTACTTATATGTGTTTGTTTTTCGAATCTGAGCTTTGGTTCAAAACTAACACGTTCTGGTTCAATTGAGTTTTTCTGCAAATTCTAAGATATACTTGGGTGTAACTCCCCAGGGAAACATCAGATCACAAAATGGAGTGGTTTTTTAGCATTCCCTACTCAGGATACTACTAATGTACATTTGTTTTTCGAATCTGAGCTTTGGTTCAAAAGTTACACGTTCTGGTTGAATTGAGTTTTTCTGCAAATTCTAAGATATACTTGGGTGTAACTCCCCAGGGAAACATCAGATCACAAAATGGGTTGGTTTTTTAGCATTCCCGACTCAGGATACTACTAATGTACATTTGTTTTTCGAATCGGAGCTTTGGTTCAAAAGTTACACGTTCTGGTTCAATTGAGTTTTTCTGCAAATTCTAACATATACTTGGGTGTAACTCCCCAGGGAAACATCAGATCACAAAATGGAGTGGTTTTTTAGCATTCCCTACTCAGGATACTACTAATGTACATTTGTTTTTCGAATCTGAGCTTTGGTTCAAAAGTTACACGTTCTGGTTGAATTGAGTTTTTCTGCAAATTCTAAGATATACTTGGGTGTAACTCCCCAGGGAAACATCAGATCACAAAATGGGTTGGTTTTTTAGCATTCCCTACTCAGGACACTACTTATATGTGTTTGTTTTTCGAATCTGAGCTTTGGTTCAAAACTAACACGTTCTGGTTCAATTGAGTTTTTCTGCAAATTCTAAGATATACTTGGGTGTAACTCCCCAGGGAAACATTAGATCACAAAATTGGTTGGTTTTTTAGCATTCCCGACTCAGGACACTACTTATATGTGTTTGTTTTTCGAATCTGAGCTTTGGTTCAAAACTAACACGTTCTGGTTGAATTTTTTCTGCAAATTCTAAGATATACTTGGGTGTAACTCCCCAGGGAAACATCAGATCACAAAATGGGTTGGTTTTTTACCATTCCCCACTCAGGATACTACTAATGTACATTTGTTTTTCGAATCGGAGCTTTGGTTCAAAAGTTACACGTTCTGGTTCAATTGAGTTTTTCTGCAAATTCTAACATATACTTGGGTGTAACTCCCCAGGGAAACATCAGATCACAAAATGGAGTGGTTTTTTAGCATTCCTGAATCAGGATACTACTAATGTACATTTGTTTTTCGAATCTGAGCTTTGGTTCAAAACTAACACGTTCTGGTTCAATTGAGTTTTTCTGCAAATTCTAAGATATACTTGGGTGTAACTCCCCAGGTAAACATCAGATCACAAAATGGGTTGGTTTTTTAGCATTCCCTACTCAGGACACTACTTATATGTGTTTGTTTTTCGAATCTGAGCTTTGGTTCAAAACTAACACGTTCTGGTTCAATTGAGTTTTTCTGCAAATTCTAAGATATACTTGGGTGTAACTCCCCAGGGAAACATCAGATCACAAAATGGAGTGGTTTTTTAGCATTCCCTACTCAGGATACTACTAATGTACATTTGTTTTTCGAATCTGAGCTTTGGTTCAAAAGTTACACGTTCTGGTTCAATTGAGTTTTTCTGCAAATTCTAAGATATACTTGGGTGTAACTCCCCAGGGAAACATCAGATCACAAAATGGGTTGGTTTGTTAGCATTCCCGACTCAGGATACTACTAATGTACATTTGTTTTTCGAATCGGAGGTTTGGTTCAAAAGTTACACGTTCTGGTTCAATTGAGTTTTTCTGCAAATTCTAACATATACTTGGGTGTAACTCCCCAGGGAAACATCAGATCACAAAATGGAGTGGTTTTTTAGCATTCCTGACTCAGGATACTACTAATGTACATTTGTTTTTCGAATCTGAGCTTTGGTTCAAAAGTTACACGTTCTGGTTCAATTGAGTTTTTCTGCAAATTCTAAGATATACTTGGGTGTAACTCCCCAGGGAAACATTAGATCACAAAATGGGTTGGTTTTTTAGCATTCCCGACTCAGGACACTACTAATATACGTTTGTTTTTCAAATCTGAGTTTTGGTTCAAAAGTTACACGTTCTGGTTCAATTGAGTTTTTCTGCAAATTCTAACATATACTTGGGTGTAACTCCCCAGGTAAACATCAGATCACAAAATGGGTTGGTTTTTTAGCATTCCCTACTCAGGACACTACTTATATGTGTTTGTTTTTCGAATCTGAGCTTTGGTTCAAAACTAACACGTTCTGGTTGAATTTTTTCTGCAAATTCTAAGATATACTTGGGTGTAACTCCCCAGGGAAACATCAGATCACAAAATGGGTTGGTTTTTTACCATTCCCCACTCAGGATACTACTAATGTACATTTGTTTTTCGAATCGGAGCTTTGGTTCAAAAGTTACACGTTCTGGTTCAATTGAGTTTTTCTGCAAATTCTAACATATACTTGGGTGTAACTCCCCAGGGAAACATCAGATCACAAAATGGAGTGGTTTTTTAGCATTCCTGAATCAGGATACTACTAATGTACATTTGTTTTTCGAATCTGAGCTTTGGTTCAAAAGTTACACGTTCTGGTTCAATTGAGTTTTTCTGCAAATTCTAAGATATACTTGGGTGTAACTCCCCAGGTAAACATCAGATCACAAAATGGGTTGGTTTTTTAGCATTCCCGACTCAGGATACTACTAATGTACATTTGTTTTTCGAATCGGAGCTTTGGTTCAAAAGTTACACGTTCTGGTTCAATTGAGTTTTTCTGCAAATTCTAACATATACTTGGGTGTAACTCCCCAGGGAAACATCAGATCACAAAATGGAGTGGTTTTTTAGCATTCCCTACTCAGGATACTACTAATGTACATTTGTTTTTCGAATCTGAGCTTTGGTTCAAAAGTTACACGTTCTGGTTGAATTGAGTTTTTCTGCAAATTCTAAGATATACTTGGGTGTAACTCCCCAGGGAAACATCAGATCACAAAATGGGTTGGTTTTTTAGCATTCCCGACTCAGGATACTACTAATGTACATTTGTTTTTCGAATCTGAGCTTTGGTTCAAAAGTTACACGTTCTGGTTCAATTGAGTTTTTCTGCAAATTCTAACATATACTTGGGTGTAACTCCCCAGGGAAACATCAGATCACAAAATGGAGTGGTTTTTTAGCATTCCTGACTCAGGATACTACTAATGTACATTTGTTTTTCGAATCTGATCTTTGGTTCAAAAGTTACACATTCTGGTTCAATTGAGTTTTTCTGCAAATTCTAAGATATACTTGGGTGTAACTCCCCAGGGAAACATCAGATCACAAAATGGGTTGGTTTTTTAGCATTCCCTACTCAGGACACTACTTATATGTGTTTGTTTTTCGAATCTGAGCTTTGGTTCAAAACTAACACGTTCTGGTTCAATTGAGTTTTTCTGCAAATTCTAAGATATACTTGGGTGTAACTCCCCAGGGAAACATTAGATCACAAAATTGGTTGGTTTTTTAGCATTCCCGACTCAGGACACTACTAATATACGTTTGTTTTTCAAATCTGAGTTTTGGTTCAAAAGTTACACGTTCTGGTTCAATTGAGTTTTTCTGCAAATTCTAAGATATACTTGGGTGTAACTCCCCAGGTAAACATCAGATCACAAAATGGGTTGGTTTTTTAGCATTCCCTACTCAGGACACTACTTATATGTGTTTGTTTTTCGAATCTGAGCTTTGGTTCAAAACTAACACGTTCTGGTTCAATTGAGTTTTTCTGCAAATTCTAAGATATACTTGGGTGTAACTCCCCAGGGAAACATCAGATCACAAAATGGAGTGGTTTTTTAGCATTCCCTACTCAGGATACTACTAATGTACATTTGTTTTTCGAATCTGAGCTTTGGTTCAAAAGTTACACGTTCTGGTTGAATTGAGTTTTTCTGCAAATTCTAAGATATACTTGGGTGTAACTCCCCAGGGAAACATCAGATCACAAAATGGGTTGGTTTTTTAGCATTCCTGACTCAGGATACTACTAATGTACATTTGTTTTTCGAATCTGATCTTTGGTTCAAAAGTTACACGTTCTGGTTCAATTGAGTTTTTCTGCAAATTCTAAGATATACTTGGGTGTAACTCCCCAGGGAAACATCAGATCACAAAATGGGTTGGTTTTTTAGCATTCCCTACTCAGGACACTACTTATATGTGTTTGTTTTTCGAATCTGAGCTTTGGTTCAAAACTAACACGTTCTGGTTCAATTGAGTTTTTCTGCAAATTCTAAGATATACTTGGGTGTAACTCCCCAGGGAAACATCAGATCACAAAATGGAGTGGTTTTTTAGCATTCCCTACTCAGGACACTACTTATATGTGTTTGTTTTTCGAATCTGAGCTTTGGTTCAAAACTAACACGTTCTGGTTGAATTTTTTCTGCAAATTCTAAGATATACTTGGGTGTAACTCCCCAGGGAAACATCAGATCACAAAATGGGTTGGTTTTTTACCATTCCCCACTCAGGATACTACTAATGTACATTTGTTTTTCGAATCGGAGCTTTGGTTCAAAAGTTACACGTTCTGGTTCAATTGAGTTTTTCTGCAAATTCTAACATATACTTGGGTGTAACTCCCCAGGGAAACATCAGATCACAAAATGGAGTGGTTTTTTAGCATTCCTGAATCAGGATACTACTAATGTACATTTGTTTTTCGAATCTGAGCTTTGGTTCAAAAGTTACACGTTCTGGTTCAATTGAGTTTTTCTGCAAATTCTAAGATATACTTGGGTGTAACTCCCCAGGGAAACATCAGATCACAAAATTGGTTGGTTTTTTAGCATTCCCTACTCAGGACACTACTAATATACGTTTGTTTTTCAAATCTGAGTTTTGGTTCAAAAGTTACACGTTCTGGTTCAATTGAGTTTTTCTGCAAATTCTAAGATATACTTGGGTGTAACTCCCCAGGGAAACATCAGATCACAAAATGGAGTGGTTTTTTAGCATTCCCTACTCAGGACACTACTTATATGTGTTTGTTTTTCGAATCTGAGCTTTGGTTCAAAACTAACACGTTCTGGTTGAATTGAGTTTTTCTGCAAATTCTAAGATATACTTGGGTGTAACTCCCCAGGGAAACATCAGATCACAAAATGGAGTGGTTTTTTAGCATTCCCTACTCAGGACACTACTTATATGTGTTTGTTTTTCGAATCTGAGCTTTGGTTCAAAACTAACACGTTCTGGTTGAATTGAGTTTTTCTGCAAATTCTAAGATATACTTGGGTGTAACTCCCCAGGGAAACATCAGATCACAAAATGGGTTGGTTTTTTAGCATTCCCGACTCAGGATACTACTAATGTACATTTGTTTTTCGAATCGGAGCTTTGGTTCAAAAGTTACCCGTTCTGGTTCAATTGAGTTTTTCTGCAAATTCTAACATATACTTGGGTGTAACTCCCCAGGGAAACATCAGATCACAAAATGGAGTGGTTTTTTAGCATTCCTGACTCAGGATACTACTAATGTACATTTGTTTTTCGAATCGGAGCTTTGGTTCAAAAGTTACACGTTCTGGTTCAATTGAGTTTTTCTGCAAATTCTAAGATATACTTGGGTGTAACTCCCCAGGGAAACATCAGATCACAAAATGGAGTGGTTTTTTAGCATTCCCTACTCAGGACACTACTTATATGTGTTTGTTTTTCGAATCTGAGCTTTGGTTCAAAACTAACACGTTCTGGTTCAATTGAGTTTTTCTGCAAATTCTAAGATATACTTGGGTGTAACTCCCCAGGGAAACATCAGATCACAAAATGGAGTGGTTTTTTAGCATTCCCTACTCAGGACACTACTTATATGTGTTTGTTTTTCGAATCTGAGCTTTGGTTCAAAACTAACACGTTCTGGTTGAATTGAGTTTTTCTGCAAATTCTAAGATATACTTGGGTGTAACTCCCCAGGGAAACATCAGATCACAAAATGGGTTGGTTTTTTAGCATTCCCGACTCAGGATACTACTAATGTACATTTGTTTTTCGAATCGGAGCTTTGGTTCAAAAGTTACACGTTCTGGTTCAATTGAGTTTTTCTGCAAATTCTAACATATACTTGGGTGTAACTCCCCAGGGAAACATCAGATCACAAAATGGAGTGGTTTTTTAGCATTCCTGACTCAGGATACTACTAATGTACATTTGTTTTTCGAATCTGAGCTTTGGTTCAAAAGTTACACGTTCTGGTTCAATTGAGTTTTTCTGCAAATTCTAAGATATACTTGGGTGTAACTCCCCAGGGAAACATTAGATCACAAAATTGGTTGGTTTTTTAGCATTCCCGACTCAGGACACTACTAATATACGTTTGTTTTTCGAATCTGAGTTTTGGTTCAAAAGTTACACGTTCTGGTTCAATTGAGTTTTTCTGCAAATTCTAAGATATACTTGGGTGTAACTCCCCAGGTAAACATCAGATCACAAAATGGGTTGGTTTTTTAGCATTCCCTACTCAGGACACTACTTATATGTGTTTGTTTTTCGAATCTGAGCTTTGGTTCAAAACTAACACGTTCTGGTTCAATTGAGTTTTTCTGCAAATTCTAAGATATACTTGGGTGTAACTCCCCAGGGAAACATCAGATCACAAAATGGAGTGGTTTTTTAGCATTCCCTACTCAGGACACTACTTATATGTGTTTGTTTTTCGAATCTGAGCTTTGGTTCAAAACTAACACGTTCTGGTTGAATTGAGTTTTTCTGCAAATTCTAAGATATACTTGGGTGTAACTCCCCAGGGAAACATCAGATCACAAAATGGGTTGGTTTTTTAGCATTCCCGACTCAGGATACTACTAATGTACATTTGTTTTTCGAATCGGAGCTTTGGTTCAAAAGTTACACGTTCTGGTTCAATTGAGTTTTTCTGCAAATTCTAACATATACTTGGGTGTAACTCCCCAGGGAAACATCAGATCACAAAATGGAGTTTTTTTTTAGCATTCCTGAATCAGGATACTACTAATGTACATTTGTTTTTCGAATCTGAGCTTTGGTTCAAAAGTTACACGTTCTGGTTCAATTGAGTTTTTCTGCAAATTCTAAGATATACTTGGGTGTAACTCCCCAGGGAAACATCAGATCACAAAATAGGTTGGTTTTTTAGCATTCCCTACTCAGGACACTACTAATATACATTTGTTTTTCGAATCGGAGCTTTGGTTCAAAAGTTACACGTTCTGGTTCAATTGAGTTTTTCTGCAAATTCTAACATATACTTGGGTGTAACTCCCCAGGGAAACATCAGATCACAAAATGGAGTGGTTTTTTAGCATTCCTGACTCAGGATACTACTAATGTACATTTGTTTTTCGAATCTGAGCTTTGGTTCAAAAGTTACACGTTCTGGTTCAATTGAGTTTTTCTGCAAATTCTAAGATATACTTGCGTGTAACTCCCCAGGGAAACATTAGATCACAAAATTGGTTGGTTTTTTAGCATTCCCGACTCAGGACACTACTAATATACGTTTGTTTTTCAAATCTGAGTTTTGGTTCAAAAGTTACACGTTCTGGTTCAATTGAGTTTTTCTGCAAATTCTAAGATATACTTGGGTGTAACTCCCCAGGTAAACATCAGATCACAAAATGGGTTGGTTTTTTAGCATTCCCTACTCAGGACACTACTTATATGTGTTTGTTTTTCGAATCTGAGCTTTGGTTCAAAACTAACACGTTCTGGTTGAATTGAGTTTTTCTGCAAATTCTAAGATATACTTGGGTGTAACTCCCCAGGGAAACATCAGATCACAAAATGGAGTGGTTTTTTAGCATTCCCTAATCAGGACACTACTTATATGTGTTTGTTTTTCGAATCTGAGCTTTGGTTCAAAACTAACACGTTCTGGTTGAATTGAGTTTTTCTGCAAATTCTAAGATATACTTGGGTGTAACTCCCCAGGGAAACATCAGATCACAAAATGGGTTGGTTTTTTAGCATTCCCGACTCAGGATACTACTAATGTACATTTGTTTTTCGAATCGGAGCTTTGGTTCAAAAGTTACACGTTCTGGTTCAATTGAGTTTTTCTGCAAATTCTAACATATACTTGGGTGTAACTCCCCAGGGAAACATCAGATCACAAAAGGGAGTTTTTTTTTAGCATTCCTGAATCAGGATACTACTAATGTACATTTGTTTTTCGAATCTGAGCTTTGGTTCAAAAGTTACACGTTCTGGTTCAATTGAGTTTTTCTGCAAATTCTAAGATATACTTGGGTGTAACTCCCCAGGGAAACATCAGATCACAAAATAGGTTGGTTTTTTAGCATTCCCTACTCAGGACACTACTAATATACATTTGTTTTTCGAATCGGAGCTTTGGTTCAAAAGTTACACGTTCTGGTTCAATTGAGTTTTTCTGCAAATTCTAACATATACTTGGGTGTAACTCCCCAGGGAAACATCAGATCACAAAATGGAGTGGTTTTTTAGCATTCCTGACTCAGGATACTACTAATGTACATTTGTTTTTCGAATCTGAGCTTTGGTTCAAAAGTTACACGTTCTGGTTCAATTGAGTTTTTCTGCAAATTCTAAGATATACTTGCGTGTAACTCCCCAGGGAAACATTAGATCACAAAATTGGTTGGTTTTTTAGCATTCCCGACTCAGGACACTACTAATATACGTTTGTTTTTCAAATCTGAGTTTTGGTTCAAAAGTTACACGTTCTGGTTCAATTGAGTTTTTCTGCAAATTCTAAGATATACTTGGGTGTAACTCCCCAGGTAAACATCAGATCACAAAATGGGTTGGTTTTTTAGCATTCCCTACTCAGGACACTACTTATATGTGTTTGTTTTTCGAATCTGAGCTTTGGTTCAAAACTAACACGTTCTGGTTGAATTGAGTTTTTCTGCAAATTCTAAGATATACTTGGGTGTAACTCCCCAGGGAAACATCAGATCACAAAATGGAGTGGTTTTTTAGCATTCCCTACTCAGGACACTACTTATATGTGTTTGTTTTTCGAATCTGAGCTTTGGTTCAAAACTAACACGTTCTGGTTGAATTGAGTTTTTCTGCAAATTCTAAGATATACTTGGGTGTAACTCCCCAGGGAAACATCAGATCACAAAATGGGTTGGTTTTTTAGCATTCCCGACTCAGGATACTACTAATGTACATTTGTTTTTCGAATCGGAGCTTTGGTTCAAAAGTTACACGTTCTGGTTCAATTGAGTTTTTCTGCAAATTCTAACATATACTTGGGTGTAACTCCCCAGGGAAACATCAGATCACAAAATTGGTTGGTTTTTTAGCATTCCCGACTCAGGACACTACTAATATACGTTTGTTTTTCAAATCTGAGTTTTGGTTCAAAAGTTACACGTTCTGGTTCAATTGAGTTTTTCTGCAAATTCTAAGATATACTTGGGTGTAACTCCCCAGGTAAACATCAGATCACAAAATGGGTTGGTTTTTTAGCATTCCCTACTCAGGACACTACTTATATGTGTTTGTTTTTCGAATCTGAGCTTTGGTTCAAAACTAACACGTTCTGGTTCAATTGAGTTTTTCTGCAAATTCTAAGATATACTTGGGTGTAACTCCCCAGGGAAACATCAGATCACAAAATGGAGTGGTTTTTTAGCATTCCCTACTCAGGACACTACTTATATGTGTTTGTTTTTCGAATCTGAGCTTTGGTTCAAAACTAACACGTTCTGGTTGAATTGAGTTTTTCTGCAAATTCTAAGATATACTTGGGTGTAACTCCCCAGGGAAACATCAGATCACAAAATGGGTTGGTTTTTTAGCATTCCCGACTCAGGATACTACTAATGTACATTTGTTTTTCGAATCGGAGCTTTGGTTCAAAAGTTACACGTTCTGGTTCAATTGAGTTTTTCTGCAAATTCTAACATATACTTGGGTGTAACTCCCCAGGGAAACATCAGATCACAAAATGGAGTGGTTTTTTAGCATTCCTGAATCAGGATACTACTAATGTACATTTGTTTTTCGAATCTGAGCTTTGGTTCAAAAGTTACACGTTCTGGTTCAATTGAGTTTTTCTGCAAATTCTAAGATATACTTGGGTGTAACTCCCCAGGGAAACATCAGATCACAAAATTGGTTGGTTTTTTAGCATTCCCTACTCAGGACACTACAAATATACGTTTGTTTTTCAAATCTGAGTTTTGGTTCAAAAGTTACACGTTCTGGTTCAATTGAGTTTTTCTGCAAATTCTAAGATATACTTGGGTGTAACTCCCCAGGTAAACATCAGATCACAAAATGGGTTGGTTTTTTAGCATTCCCTACTCAGGACACTACTTATATGTGTTTGTTTTTCGAATCTGAGCTTTGGTTCAAAACTAACACGTTCTGGTTCAATTGAGTTTTTCTGCAAATTCTAAGATATACTTGGGTGTAACTCCCCAGGGAAACATCAGATCACAAAATGGAGTGGTTTTTTAGCATTCCCTACTCAGGATACTACTAATGTACTTTTATTTTTCGAATCTGAGCTTTGGTTCAAAACTAACACGTTCTGGTTGAATTGAGTTTTTCTGCAAATTCTAAGATATACTTGGGTGTAACTCCCCAGGGAAACATCAGATCACAAAATGGGTTGGTTTTTTAGCATTCCCGACTCAGGATACTACTAATGTACATTTGTTTTTCGAATCGGAGCTTTGGTTCAAAAGTTACACGTTCTGGTTCAATTGAGTTTTTCTGCAAATTCTAACATATACTTGGGTGTAACTCCCCAGGGAAACATCAGATCACAAAATGGAGTGGTTTTTTAGCATTCCTGACTCAGGATACTACTAATGTACATTTGTTTTTCGAATCTGAGCTTTGGTTCAAAAGTTACACGTTCTGGTTCAATTGATTTTTTCTGCAAATTCTAAGATATACTTGGGTGTAACTCCCCAGGTAAACATCAGATTTCCCTGGGGAGTTGCACCCTAGTATATCTTAGAATTTGCAGAAAAACTCCTTTCAACCAGAACGTGTTATTTTTGAACCAAAGCTCAGATTCGAAAAACAAATGTATATTAGTAGTGTCCTGAGTCGGGAATGCTAAAAAACCAACCCATTTTGTGATCTGATGTTTCCCTGGGGAGTTACACCAAAGTATATCTTAGAATTTGCAGAACAACTTAATTGAATCACAACGTGTAACATTTGAACCAAAGCTCAGATTCGAAAAACAAATGTATATTAGTAGTGTCCTGAGTCGGGAATGCTAAAAAACCAACCCATTTTGTGATCTGATGTTTCCCTGGGGAGTTACACACAAGTATATCTTAGAATTTGCAGAAAAACTTAATTGAATCAGAACGTGTAACTTTTGAACCAAAGCTCAGATTTTAAAAACAAACACATATTAGTAGTGTCCTGAGTCGGGAATGCTAAAAAACCACTCCATTTTGTGATCTGATGTTTCCCTGGGGAGTTACACCCAAGTATATCTTAGAATTTGCAGAAAAACTCAATTCAACCAGAACGTGTTACTTTTGAACCAAAGCTCAGATTCGAAAACCAAACGTATATTAGTAGTGTCCTGAGTCGGGAATGCTAAAAAACCAACCCATTTTGTGATCTGATGTTTCCCTGGGGAGTTACACCCAAGTATATCTTAGAATTTGCAGAAAAACTTAATTGAACCAGAACGTGTAACTTTTGAACCAAAGCTCAGATTCGAATAACAAATGTATATTAGTAGTGTCCTGAGTCGGGAATCCTAAAAAACCACTCCATTTTGTGATCTGATGTTTCCCTGGGGAGTTACACCCAAGTATATCTTAGAATTTGCAGAAAAACTTAATTGAACCAGAACGTGTAACTTTTGAACCAAAGCTCAGATTCGAAAAACAAATGTATATTAGTAGTGTCCTGAGTCGGGAATGCTAAAAAACCACTCCATTTTGTGATCTGATGTTTCCCTGGGAAGTTACACCCAAGTATATCTTAGAATTTGCAGAAAAACTCAATTCAACCAGAACGTGTTACTTTTGAACCAAAGCTCAGATTCGAAAACCAAACGTATATTAGTAGTGTCCTGAGTCGGGAATGCTAAAAAACAACTCCATTTTGTGATCTGATGTTTCCCTGGGGAGTTTCACACAAGTATATCTTAGAATTTGCAGAAAAACTCAATTGAACCAGAACGTGTTACTTTTGAACCAAAGCTCAGATTCGAAAAACAAATGTATATTAGTAGTGTCCTGAGTCAGGAATGCTAAAAAACCAACCCATTTTGTGATCTGATGTTTCCCTGGGGAGTTACACCAAAGTATATCTTAGAATTTGCAGAAAAACTCAATTGAACCAGAACGTGTTAGTTTTGAACCAAAGCTCAGATTCGAAAAACAAATGTATATTAGTAGTGTCCTGAGTCGGGAATGCTAAAAAACCAACCCATTTTGTGATCTGATGTTTCCCTGGGGAGTTACACACAAGTATATCTTAGAATTTGCAGAAAAACTTAATTGAATCAGAACGTGTAACTTTTGAACCAAAGCTCAGATTCGAATAACAAATGTATATTAGTGTCCTGAGTCGGGAATCCTAAAAAACCACTCCATTTTGTGATCTGATGTTTCCCTGGGGAGTTACACCCAAGTATATCTTAGAATTTGCAGAAAAACTTAATTGAACCAGAACGTGTAACTTTTGAACCAAAGCTCAGATTCGAAAAACAAATGTATATTAGTAGTGTCCTGAGTCGGGAATGCTAAAAAACCACTCCATTTTGTGATCTGATGTTTCCCTGGGAAGTTACACCCAAGTATATCTTAGAATTTGCAGAAAAACTCAATTCAACCAGAACGTGTTACTTTTGAACCAAACTCAGATTCGAAAACCAAACGTATATTAGTAGTGTCCTGAGTCGGGAATGCTAAAAAACCACTCCATTTTGTGATCTGATGTTTCCCTGGGGAGTTACACCAAAGTATATCTTAGAATTTGCAGAACAACTTAATTGAATCACAACGTGTAACATTGGAACCAAAGCTCAGATTCGAAAAACAAATGTATATTAGTAGTGTCCTGAGTCGGGAATGCTAAAAAACCAACCCATTTTGTGATCTGATGTTTCCCTGGGGAGTTACACACAAGTATATCTTAGAATTTGCAGAAAAACTTAATTGAATCAGAACGTGTAACTTTTGAACCAAAGCTCAGATTTGAAAAACAAACACATATTAGTAGTGTCCTGAGTCGGGAATGCTAAAAAACCAACCCATTTTGTGATCTGATGTTTCCCTGGGGAGTTACACCAAAGTATATCTTAGAATTTGCAGAAAAACTCAATTGAACCAGAACGTGTTAGTTTTGAACCAAAGCTCAGATTCGAAAAACAAATGTATATTAGTAGTGTCCTGAGTCGGGAATGCTAAAAAACAACTCCATTTTGTGATCTGATGTTTCCCTGGGGAGTTTCACACAAGTATATCTTAGAATTTGCAGAAAAACTTAATTGAATCAGAACGTGTAACTTTTGAACCAAAGCTCAGATTCGAATAACAAATGTATATTAGTAGTGTCCTGAGTCGGGAATGCTAAAAAACCAACCCATTTTGTGATCTGATGTTTCCCTGGGGAGTTACACCAAAGTATATCTTAGAATTTGCAGAACAACTTAATTGAATCACAACGTGTAACATTTGAACCAAAGCTCAGATTCGAAAAACAAATGTATATTAGTAGTGTCCTGAGTCGGGAATGCTAAAAAACCAACCCATTTTGTGATCTGATGTTTCCCTGGGGAGTTACACACAAGTATATCTTAGAATTTGCAGAAAAACTTAATTGAATCAGAACGTGTAACTTTTGAACCAAAGCTCAGATTTTAAAAACAAACACATATTAGTAGTGTCCTGAGTCGGGAATGCTAAAAAACCACTCCATTTTGTGATCTGATGTTTCCCTGGGGAGTTACACCCAAGTATATCTTAGAATTTGCAGAAAAACTCAATTCAACCAGAACGTGTTACTTTTGAACCAAAGCTCAGATTCGAAAACCAAACGTATATTAGTAGTGTCCTGAGTCGGGAATGCTAAAAAACCAACCCATTTTGTGATCTGATGTTTCCCTGGGGAGTTACACCCAAGTATATCTTAGAATTTGCAGAAAAACTTAATTGAACCAGAACGTGTAACTTTTGAACCAAAGCTCAGATTCGAATAACAAATGTATATTAGTAGTGTCCTGAGTCGGGAATCCTAAAAAACCACTCCATTTTGTGATCTGATGTTTCCCTGGGGAGTTACACCCAAGTATATCTTAGAATTTGCAGAAAAACTTAATTGAACCAGAACGTGTAACTTTTGAACCAAAGCTCAGATTCGAAAAACAAATGTATATTAGTAGTGTCCTGAGTCGGGAATGCTAAAAAACCACTCCATTTTGTGATCTGATGTTTCCCTGGGAAGTTACACCCAAGTATATCTTAGAATTTGCAGAAAAACTCAATTCAACCAGAACGTGTTACTTTTGAACCAAAGCTCAGATTCGAAAACCAAACGTATATTAGTAGTGTCCTGAGTCGGGAATGCTAAAAAACAACTCCATTTTGTGATCTGATGTTTCCCTGGGGAGTTTCACACAAGTATATCTTAGAATTTGCAGAAAAACTCAATTGAACCAGAACGTGTTACTTTTGAACCAAAGTTCAGATTCGAAAAACAAATGTATATTAGTAGTGTCCTGAGTCAGGAATGCTAAAAAACCAACCCATTTTGTGATCTGATGTTTCCCTGGGGAGTTACACCAAAGTATATCTTAGAATTTGCAGAAAAACTCAATTGAACCAGAACGTGTTAGTTTTGAACCAAAGCTCAGATTCGAAAAACAAATGTATATTAGTAGTGTCCTGAGTCGGGAATGCCAAAAATCCAACCCATTTTGTGATCTGATGTTTCCCTGGGGAGTTACACACAAGTATATCTTAGAATTTGCAGAAAAACTTAATTGAATCAGAACGTGTAACTTTTGAACCAAAGCTCAGATTCGAATAACAAATGTATATTAGTGTCCTGAGTCGGGAATCCTAAAAAACCACTCCATTTTGTGATCTGATGTTTCCCTGGGGAGTTACACCCAAGTATATCTTAGAATTTGCAGAAAAACTTAATTGAACCAGAACGTGTAACTTTTGAACCAAAGCTCAGATTCGAAAAACAAATGTATATTAGTAGTGTCCTGAGTCGGGAATGCTAAAAAACCACTCCATTTTGTGATCTGATGTTTCCCTGGGAAGTTACACCCAAGTATATCTTAGAATTTGCAGAAAAACTCAATTCAACCAGAACGTGTTACTTTTGAACCAAAGCTCAGATTCGAAAACCAAACGTATATTAGTAGTGTCCTGAGTCGGGAATGCTAAAAAACCACTCCATTTTGTGATCTGATGTTTCCCTGGGGAGTTACACCAAAGTATATCTTAGAATTTGCAGAACAACTTAATTGAATCACAACGTGTAACATTGGAACCAAAGCTCAGATTCGAAAAACAAATGTATATTAGTAGTGTCCTGAGTCGGGAATGCTAAAAAACCAACCCATTTTGTGATCTGATGTTTCCCTGGGGAGTTACACACAAGTATATCTTAGAATTTGCAGAAAAACTTAATTGAATCAGAACGTGTAACTTTTGAACCAAAGCTCAGATTTGAAAAACAAACACATATTAGTAGTGTCCTGAGTCGGGAATGCTAAAAAACCAACCCATTTTGTGATCTGATGTTTCCCTGGGGAGTTACACCAAAGTATATCTTAGAATTTGCAGAAAAACTCAATTGAACCAGAACGTGTTAGTTTTGAACCAAAGCTCAGATTCGAAAAACAAATGTATATTAGTAGTGTCCTGAGTCGGGAATGCTAAAAAACAACTCCATTTTGTGATCTGATGTTTCCCTGGGGAGTTTCACACAAGTATATCTTAGAATTTGCAGAAAAACTTAATTGAATCAGAACGTGTAACTTTTGAACCAAAGCTCAGATTCGAATAACAAATGTATATTAGTAGTGTCCTGAGTCGGGAATCCTAAAAAACCACTCCATTTTGTGATCTGATGTTTCCCTGGGGAGTTACACCCAAGTATATCTTAGAATTTGCAGAAAAACTTAATTGAACCAGAACGTGTAACTTTTGAACCAAAGCTCAGATTCGAAAAACAAATGTATATTAGTAGTGTCCTGAGTCGGGAATGCTAAAAAACCACTCCATTTTGTGATCTGATGTTTCCCTGGGAAGTTACACCCAAGTATATCTTAGAATTTGCAGAAAAACTCAATTCAACCAGAACGTGTTACTTTTGAACCAAAGCTCAGATTCGAAAACCAAACGTATATTAGTAGTGTCCTGAGTCGGGAATGCTAAAAAACAACTCCATTTTGTGATCTGATGTTTCCCTGGGGAGTTTCACACAAGTATATCTTAGAATTTGCAGAAAAACTCAATTGAACCAGAACGTGTTACTTTTGAACCAAAGCTCAGATTCGAAAAACAAATGTATATTAGTAGTGTCCTGAGTCAGGAATGCTAAAAAACCAACCCATTGTGTGATCTGATATTTCCCTGGGGAGTTACACCAAAGTATATCTTAGAATTTGCAGAAAAACTCAATTGAACCAGAACGTGTTAGTTTTGAACCAAAGCTCAGATTCGAAAACCAAACGTATATTAGTAGTGTCCTGAGTCGGGAATGCTAAAAAACCACTCCATTTTGTGATCTGATGTTTCCCTGGGGAGTTGCACCCTAGTATATCTTAGAATTTGCAGAAAAACTCCTTTCAACCAGAACGTGTTATTTTTGAACCAAAGCTCAGATTCGAAAAACAAATGTATATTAGTAGTGTCCTGAGTCGGGAATGCTAAAAAACCAACCCATTTTGTGATCTGATGTTTCCCTGGGGAGTTACACCAAAGTATATCTTAGAATTTGCAGAACAACTTAATTGAATCACAACGTGTAACATTTGAACCAAAGCTCAGATTCGAAAAACAAATGTATATTAGTAGTGTCCTGAGTCGGGAATGCTAAAAAACCAACCCATTTTGTGATCTGATGTTTCCCTGGGGAGTTACACACAAGTATACCTTAGAATTTGCAGAAAAACTTAATTGAACCAGAACGTGTAACTTTTGAACCAAAGCTCAGATTCGAATAACAAATGTATATTAGTAGTGTCCTGAGTCGGGAATCCTAAAAAACCACTCCATTTTGTGATCTGATGTTTCCCTGGGGAGTTACACCCAAGTATATCTTAGAATTTGCAGAAAAACTTAATTGAACCAGAACGTGTAACTTTTGAACCAAAGCTCAGATTCGAAAAACAAATGTATATTAGTAGTGTCCTGAGTCGGGAATGCTAAAAAACCACTCCATTTTGTGATCTGATGTTTCCCTGGGAAGTTACACCCAAGTATATCTTAGAATTTGCAGAAAAACTCAATTCAACCAGAACGTGTTACTTTTGAACCAAAGCTCAGATTCGAAAACCAAACGTATATTAGTAGTGTCCTGAGTCGGGAATGCTAAAAAACAACTCCATTTTGTGATCTGATGTTTCCCTGGGGAGTTTCACACAATATATCTTAGAATTTGCAGAAAAACTTAATTGAATCAGAACGTGTAACTTTTGAACCAAAGCTCAGATTCGAATAACAAATGTATATTAGTAGTGTCCTGAGTCGGGAATCCTAAAAAACCACTCCATTTTGTGATCTGATGTTTCCCTGGGGAGTTACACCCAAGTATATCTTAGAATTTGCAGAAAAACTTAATTGAACCAGAACGTGTAACTTTTGAACCAAAGCTCAGATTCGAAAAACAAATGTATATTAGTAGTGTCCTGAGTCGGGAATGCTAAAAAACCACTCCATTTTGTGATCTGATGTTTCCCTGGGAAGTTACACCCAAGTATATCTTAGAATTTGCAGAAAAACTCAATTCAACCAGAACGTGTTACTTTTGAACCAAAGCTCAGATTCGAAAACCAAACGTATATTAGTAGTGTCCTGAGTCGGGAATGCTAAAAAACAACTCCATTTTGTGATCTGATGTTTCCCTGGGGAGTTTCACACAAGTATATCTTAGAATTTGCAGAAAAACTCAATTGAACCAGAACGTGTTACTTTTGAACCAAAGCTCAGATTCGAAAAACAAATGTATATTAGTAGTGTCCTGAGTCAGGAATGCTAAAAAACCAACCCATTGTGTGATCTGATGTTTCCCTGGGGAGTTACACCAAAGTATATCTTAGAATTTGCAGAAAAACTCAATTGAACCAGAACGTGTTAGTTTTGAACCAAAGCTCAGATTCGAAAACCAAACGTATATTAGTAGTGTCCTGAGTCGGGAATGCTAAAAAACCACTCCATTTTGTGATCTGATGTTTCCCTGGGGAGTTGCACCCTAGTATATCTTAGAATTTGCAGAAAAACTCCTTTCAACCAGAACGTGTTATTTTTGAACCAAAGCTCAGATTCGAAAAACAAATGTATATTAGTAGTGTCCTGAGTCGGGAATGCTAAAAAACCAACCCATTTTGTGATCTGATGTTTCCCTGGGGAGTTACACCAAAGTATATCTTAGAATTTGCAGAACAACTTAATTGAATCACAACGTGTAACATTTGAACCAAAGCTCAGATTCGAAAAACAAATGTATATTAGTAGTGTCCTGAGTCGGGAATGCTAAAAAACCAACCCATTTTGTGATCTGATGTTTCCCTGGGGAGTTACACACAAGTATATCTTAGAATTTGCAGAAAAACTTAATTGAATCAGAACGTGTAACTTTTGAACCAAAGCTCAGATTTGAAAAACAAACACATATTAGTAGTGTCCTGAGTCGGGAATGCTAAAAAACCACTCCATTTTGTGATCTGATGTTTCCCTGGGGAGTTACACCCAAGTATATCTTAGAATTTGCAGAAAAACTCAATTCAACCAGAACGTGTTACTTTTGAACCAAAGCTCAGATTCGAAAACCAAACGTATATTAGTAGTGTCCTGAGTCGGGAATGCTAAAAAACCAACCCATTTTGTGATCTGATGTTTCCCTGGGGAGTTACACCCAAGTATATCTTAGAATTTGCAGAAAAACTTAATTGAACCAGAACGTGTAACTTTTGAACCAAAGCTCAGATTCGAATAACAAATGTATATTAGTAGTGTCCTGAGTCGGGAATCCTAAAAAACCACTCCATTTTGTGATCTGATGTTTCCCTGGGGAGTTACACCCAAGTAATTCTTAGAATTTGCAGAAAAACTTAATTGAACCAGAACGTGTAACTTTTGAACCAAAGCTCAGATTCGAAAAACAAATGTATATTAGTAGTGTCCTGAGTCGGGAATGCTAAAAAACAACTCCATTTTGTGATCTGATGTTTCCCTGGGGAGTTTCACACAAGTATATCTTAGAATTTGCAGAAAAACTTAATTGAATCAGAACGTGTAACTTTTGAACCAAAGCTCAGATTCGAATAACAAATGTATATTAGTAGTGTCCTGAGTCGGGAATCCTAAAAAACCACTCCATTTTGTGATCTGATGTTTCCCTGGGGAGTTACACCCAAGTATATCTTAGAATTTGCAGAAAAACTTAATTGAACCAGAACGTGTAACTTTTGAACCAAAGCTCAGATTCGAAAAACAAATGTATATTAGTAGTGTCCTGAGTCGGGAATGCTAAAAAACCACTCCATTTTGTGATCTGATGTTTCCCTGGGAAGTTACACCCAAGTATATCTTAGAATTTGCAGAAAAACTCAATTCAACCAGAACGTGTTACTTTTGAACCAAAGCTCAGATTCGAAAACCAAACGTATATTAGTAGTGTCCTGAGTCGGGAATGCTAAAAAACAACTCCATTTTGTGATCTGATGTTTCCCTGGGGAGTTTCACACAAGTATATCTTAGAATTTGCAGAAAAACTCAATTGAACCAGAACGTGTTACTTTTGAACCAAAGCTCAGATTCGAAAAACAAATGTATATTAGTAGTGTCCTGAGTCAGGAATGCTAAAAAACCAACCCATTGTGTGATCTGATATTTCCCTGGGGAGTTACACCAAAGTATATCTTAGAATTTGCAGAAAAACTCAATTGAACCAGAACGTGTTAGTTTTGAACCAAAGCTCAGATTCGAAAACCAAACGTATATTAGTAGTGTCCTGAGTCGGGAATGCTAAAAAACCACTCCATTTTGTGATCTGATGTTTCCCTGGGGAGTTGCACCCTAGTATATCTTAGAATTTGCAGAAAAACTCCTTTCAACCAGAACGTGTTATTTTTGAACCAAAGCTCAGATTCGAAAAACAAATGTATATTAGTAGTGTCCTGAGTCGGGAATGCTAAAAAACCAACCCATTTTGTGATCTGATGTTTCCCTGGGGAGTTACACCAAAGTATATCTTAGAATTTGCAGAACAACTTAATTGAATCACAACGTGTAACATTTGAACCAAAGCTCAGATTCGAAAAACAAATGTATATTAGTAGTGTCCTGAGTCGGGAATGCTAAAAAACCAACCCATTTTGTGATCTGATGTTTCCCTGGGGAGTTACACACAAGTATACCTTAGAATTTGCAGAAAAACTTAATTGAACCAGAACGTGTAACTTTTGAACCAAAGCTCAGATTCGAATAACAAATGTATATTAGTAGTGTCCTGAGTCGGGAATCCTAAAAAACCACTCCATTTTGTGATCTGATGTTTCCCTGGGGAGTTACACCCAAGTATATCTTAGAATTTGCAGAAAAACTTAATTGAACCAGAACGTGTAACTTTTGAACCAAAGCTCAGATTCGAAAAACAAATGTATATTAGTAGTGTCCTGAGTCGGGAATGCTAAAAAACCACTCCATTTTGTGATCTGATGTTTCCCTGGGAAGTTACACCCAAGTATATCTTAGAATTTGCAGAAAAACTCAATTCAACCAGAACGTGTTACTTTTGAACCAAAGCTCAGATTCGAAAACCAAACGTATATTAGTAGTGTCCTGAGTCGGGAATGCTAAAAAACAACTCCATTTTGTGATCTGATGTTTCCCTGGGGAGTTTCACACAATATATCTTAGAATTTGCAGAAAAACTTAATTGAATCAGAACGTGTAACTTTTGAACCAAAGCTCAGATTCGAATAACAAATGTATATTAGTAGTGTCCTGAGTCGGGAATCCTAAAAAACCACTCCATTTTGTGATCTGATGTTTCCCTGGGGAGTTACACCCAAGTATATCTTAGAATTTGCAGAAAAACTTAATTGAACCAGAACGTGTAACTTTTGAACCAAAGCTCAGATTCGAAAAACAAATGTATATTAGTAGTGTCCTGAGTCGGGAATGCTAAAAAACCACTCCATTTTGTGATCTGATGTTTCCCTGGGAAGTTACACCCAAGTATATCTTAGAATTTGCAGAAAAACTCAATTCAACCAGAACGTGTTACTTTTGAACCAAAGCTCAGATTCGAAAACCAAACGTATATTAGTAGTGTCCTGAGTCGGGAATGCTAAAAAACAACTCCATTTTGTGATCTGATGTTTCCCTGGGGAGTTTCACACAAGTATATCTTAGAATTTGCAGAAAAACTCAATTGAACCAGAACGTGTTACTTTTGAACTAAAGCTCAGATTCGAAAAACAAATGTATATTAGTAGTGTCCTGAGTCAGGAATGCTAAAAAACCAACCCATTGTGTGATCTGATGTTTCCCTGGGGAGTTACACCAAAGTATATCTTAGAATTTGCAGAAAAACTCAATTGAACCAGAACGTGTTAGTTTTGAACCAAAGCTCAGATTCGAAAACCAAACGTATATTAGTAGTGTCCTGAGTCGGGAATGCTAAAAAACCACTCCATTTTGTGATCTGATGTTTCCCTGGGGAGTTGCACCCTAGTATATCTTAGAATTTGCAGAAAAACTCCTTTCAACCAGAACGTGTTATTTTTGAACCAAAGCTCAGATTCGAAAAACAAATGTATATTAGTAGTGTCCTGAGTCGGGAATGCTAAAAAACCAACCCATTTTGTGATCTGATGTTTCCCTGGGGAGTTACACCAAAGTATATCTTAGAATTTGCAGAACAACTTAATTGAATCACAACGTGTAACATTTGAACCAAAGCTCAGATTCGAAAAACAAATGTATATTAGTAGTGTCCTGAGTCGGGAATGCTAAAAAACCAACCCATTTTGTGATCTGATGTTTCCCTGGGGAGTTACACACAAGTATATCTTAGAATTTGCAGAAAAACTTAATTGAATCAGAACGTGTAACTTTTGAACCAAAGCTCAGATTTGAAAAACAAACACATATTAGTAGTGTCCTGAGTCGGGAATGCTAAAAAACCACTCCATTTTGTGATCTGATGTTTCCCTGGGGAGTTACACCCAAGTATATCTTAGAATTTGCAGAAAAACTCAATTCAACCAGAACGTGTTACTTTTGAACCAAAGCTCAGATTCGAAAACCAAACGTATATTAGTAGTGTCCTGAGTCGGGAATGCTAAAAAACCAACCCATTTTGTGATCTGATGTTTCCCTGGGGAGTTACACCCAAGTATATCTTAGAATTTGCAGAAAAACTTAATTGAACCAGAACGTGTAACTTTTGAACCAAAGCTCAGATTCGAATAACAAATGTATATTAGTAGTGTCCTGAGTCGGGAATCCTAAAAAACCACTCCATTTTGTGATCTGATGTTTCCCTGGGGAGTTACACCCAAGTAATTCTTAGAATTTGCAGAAAAACTTAATTGAACCAGAACGTGTAACTTTTGAACCAAAGCTCAGATTCGAAAAACAAATGTATATTAGTAGTGTCCTGAGTCGGGAATGCTAAAAAACCACTCCATTTTGTGATCTGATGTTTCCCTGGGAAGTTACACCCAAGTATATCTTAGAATTTGCAGAAAAACTCAATTCAACCAGAACGTGTTACTTTTGAACCAAAGCTCAGATTCGAAAACCAAACGTATATTAGTAGTGTCCTGAGTCGGGAATGCTAAAAAACAACTCCATTTTGTGATCTGATGTTTCCCTGGGGAGTTTCACACAAGTATATCTTAGAATTTGCAGAAAAACTCAATTGAACCAGAACGTGTTACTTTTGAACCAAAGCTCAGATTCGAAAAACAAATGTATATTAGTAGTGTCCTGAGTCAGGAATGCTAAAAAACCAACCCATTTTGTGATCTGATGTTTCCCTGGGGAGTTACACCAAAGTATATCTTAGAATTTGCAGAAAAACTCAATTGAACCAGAACGTGTTAGTTTTGAACCAAAGCTCAGATTCGAAAAACAAATGTATATTAGTAGTGTCCTGAGTCGGGAATGCTAAAAAACCAACCCATTTTGTGATCTGATGTTTCCCTGGGGAGTTACACACAAGTATATCTTAGAATTTGCAGAAAAACTTAATTGAATCAGAACGTGTAACTTTTGAACCAAAGCTCAGATTCGAATAACAAATGTATATTAGTGTCCCGAGTCGGGAATCCTAAAAAACCACTCCATTTTGTGATCTGATGTTTCCCTGGGGAGTTACACCCAAGTATATCTTAGAATTTGCAGAAAAACTTAATTGAACCAGAACGTGTAACTTTTGAACCAAAGCTCAGATTCGAAAAACAAATGTATATTAGTAGTGTCCTGAGTCGGGAATGCTAAAAAACCAACCCATTTTGTGATCTGATGTTTCCCTGGGGAGTTACACACAAGTATATCTTAGAATTTGCAGAAAAACTTAATTGAATCAGAACGTGTAACTTTTGAACCAAAGCTCAGATTTGAAAAACAAACACATATTAGTAGTGTCCTGAGTCGGGAATGCTAAAAAACCAACCCATTTTGTGATCTGATGTTTCCCTGGGGAGTTACACCAAAGTATATCTTAGAATTTGCAGAAAAACTCAATTGAACCAGAACGTGTTACTTTTGAACCAAAGCTCAGATTCGAAAAACAAATGTATATTAGTAGTGTCCTGAGTCGGGAATTCTAAAAAACCAACGCATTTTGTGATCTGATGTTTCCCTGGGGAGTTACACCAAAGTATATCTTAGAATTTGCAGAACAACTTAATTGAATCACAACGTGTAACATTTGAACCAAAGCTCAGATTCGAAAAACAAATGTATATTAGTAGTGTCCTGAGTCGGGAATGCTAAAAAACAACTCCATTTTGTGATCTGATGTTTCCCTGGGGAGTTACACACAAGTATATCTTAGAATTTGCAGAAAAACTCAATTGAACCAGAACGTGTTACTTTTGAACCAAAGCTCAGATTCGAAAAACAAATGTATATTAGTAGTGTCCTGAGTCAGGAATGCTAAAAAACCAACCCATTTTGTGATCTGATGTTTCCCTGGGGAGTTACACCAAAGTATATCTTAGAATTTGCAGAAAAACTCAATTGAACCAGAACGTGTTAGTTTTGAACCAAAGCTCAGATTCGAAAACCAAATGTATATTAGTAGTGTCCTGAGTCGGGAATTCTAAAAAACCAACCCATTTTGTGATCTGATGTTTCCCTGGGGAGTTACACCAAAGTATATCTTAGAATTTGCAGAACAAGTTAATTGAATCACAACGTGTAACATTTGAACCAAAGCTCAGATTCGAAAAACAAATGTATATTAGTAGTGTCCTGAGTCGGGAATGCTAAAAAACCAACCCATTTTGTGATCTGATGTTTCCCTGGGGAGTTACACACAAGTATATCTTAGAATTTGCAGAAAAACTTAATTGAATCAGAAAGTGTAACTTTTGAACCAAAGCTCAGATTTGAAAAACACACATATTAGTAGTGTCCTGAGTCGGGAATGCTAAAAAACCACTCCATTTTGTGATCTGATGTTTCCCTGGGGAGTTACACCCAAGTATATCTTAGAATTTGTAGAAAAACTCAATTCAACCAGAACGTGTTACTTTTGAACCAAAGCTCAGATTCGAAAACCAAACGTATATTAGTAGTGTCCTGAGTCGGGAATGCTAAAAAACCAACCCATTTTGTGATCTGATGTTTCCCTGGGGAGTTACACCCAAGTATATCTTAGAATTTGCAGAAAAACTCAATTCAACCAGAACGTGTTACTTTTGAACCAAAGCTCAGATTCGAAAACCAAACGTATATTAGTAGTGTCCTGAGTCGGGAATGCTAAAAAACCAACCCATTTTGTGATCTGATGTTTCCCTGGGGAGTTACACCCAAGTATATCTTAGAATTTGCAGAACAACTTAATTGAATCACAACGTGTAACATTTGAACCAAAGCTCAGATTCGAATAACAAATGTATATTAGTAGTGTCCTGAGTCGGGAATCCTAAAAAACCAACCCATTTTGTGATCTGATGTTTCCCTGGGGAGTTACACCCAAGTATATCTTAGAATTTGCAGAAAAACTTAATTGAACCAGAACGTGTAACATTTGAACCAAAGCTCAGATTCGAATAACAAATGTATATTAGTAGTGTCCTGAGTCGGGAATCCTAAAAAACCACTCCATTTTGTGATCTGATGTTTCCCTGGGGAGTTACACCCAAGTATATCTTAGATTTTGCAGAAAAACTTAATTGAACCAGAACGTGTAACTTTTGAACCAAAGCTCAGATTCGAAAAACAAATGTATATTAGTAGTGTCCTGAGTCGGGAATGCTAAAAAACCATTCCATTTTGTGATCTGATGTTTCCCTGGGAAGTTACACCCAAGTATATCTTAGAATTTGCAGAAAAACTCAATTCAACCAGAACGTGTTACTTTTGAACCAAAGCTCAGATTCGAAAACCAAACGTATATTAGTAGTGTCCTGAGTCGGGAATGCTAAAAAACCACTCCATTTTGTGATCTGATGTTTCCCTGGGGAGTTACACACAAGTATATCTTAGAATTTGCAGAAAAACTCAATTGAACCAGAACGTGTTACTTTTGAACCAAAGCTCAGATTCGAAAAACAAATGTATATTAGTAGTGTCCTGAGTCGGGAATGCTAAAAAACCAACCCATTTTGTGATTTGATGTTTCCCTGGGGAGTTACACCCAAGTATATCTTAGAATTTGCAGAAAAACTCAATTCAACCAGAACGTGTTACTTTTGAACCAAAGCTCAGATTCGAAAACCAAACGTATATTAGTAGTGTCCTGAGTCGGGAATGCTAAAAAACCACTCCATTTTGTGATCTGATGTTTCCCTGGGGAGTTACACATAAGTATATCTTAGAATTTGCAGAAAAACTCAATTGAACCAGAACGTGCTACTTTTGAACCAAAGCTCAGATTCGAAAAACAAATGTATATTAGTAGTGTCCTGAGTCAGGAATGCTAAAAAACCAACCCATTTTGTGATTTGATGTTTCCCTGGGGAGTTACACCCAAGTATATCTTAGAATTTGCAGAAAAACTCAATTCGACCAGAACGTGTTACTTTTGAACCAAAGCTCAGATTCGAAAACCAAACGTATATTAGTAGTGTCCTGAGTCGGGAATGCTAAAAAACCACTCCATTTTGTGATCTGATGTTTCCCTGGGGAGTTACACCAAAGTATATCTTAGAATTTGCAGAACAACTTAATTGAATCACAACGTGTAACATTTGAACCAAAGCTCAGATTCGAAAAACAAATGTATATTAGTAGTGTCCTGAGTCGGGAATGCTAAAAAACCAACCCATTTTGTGATCTGATGTTTCCCTGGGGAGTTACACACAAGTATATCTTAGAATTTGCAGAAAAACTTAATTGAATCAGAACGTGTAACTTTTGAACCAAAGCTCAGATTTGAAAAACAAACACATATTAGTAGTGTACTGAGTCGGGAATGCTAAAAAACCACTCCATTTTGTGATCTGATGTTTCCCTGGGGAGTTACACCCAAGTATATCTTAGAATTTGCAGAAAAATTCAATTCAACCAGAACGTGTTACTTTTGAACCAAAGCTCAGATTCGAAAACCAAACGTATATTAGTAGTGTCCTGAGTCGGGAATGCTAAAAAACCAACCCATTTTGTGATCTGATGTTTCCCTGGGGAGTTACACCCAAGTATATCTTAGAATTTGCAGAAAAACTTAATTGAACCAGAACGTGTAACTTTTGAACCAAAGCTCAGATTCGAATAACAAATGTATATTAGTAGTGTCCTGAGTCAGGAATCCTAAAAAACCACTCCATTTTGTGATCTGATGTTTCCCTGGGAAGTTACACCCAAGTATATCTTAGAATTTGCAGAAAAACTTAATTGAACCAGAACGTGTAACTTTTGAACCAAAGCTCAGATTCGAAAAACAAATGTATATTAGTAGTGTCCTGAGTCGGGAATGCTAAAAAACCACTCCATTTTGTGATCTGATGTTTCCCAGGGAAGTTACACCCAAGTATATCTTAGAATTTGCAGAAAAACTCAATTGAACCAGAACGTGTTACTTTTGAACCAAAGCTCAGATTCGAAAAACAAATGTATATTAGTAGTGTCCTGAGTCAGGAATGCTAAAAAACCAACCCATTGTGTGATCTGATGTTTCCCTGGGGAGTTACACCAAAGTATATCTTAGAATTTGCAGAAAAACTCAATTGAACCAGAACGTGTTAGTTTTGAACCAAAGCTCAGATTCGAAAACCAAACGTATATTAGTAGTGTCCTGAGTCGGGAATGCTAAAAAACCACTCCATTTTGTGATCTGATGTTTCCCTGGGGAGTTGCACCCTAGTATATCTTAGAATTTGCAGAAAAACTCCTTTCAACCAGAACGTGTTATTTTTGAACCAAAGCTCAGATTCGAAAAACAAATGTATATTAGTAGTGTCCTGAGTCGGGAATGCTAAAAAACCAACCCATTTTGTGATCTGATGTTTCCCTGGGGAGTTACACCAAAGTATATCTTAGAATTTGCAGAAAAACTTAATTGAATCAGAACGTGTAACTTTTGAACCAAAGCTCAGATTTGAAAAACAAACACATATTAGTAGTGTCCTGAGTCGGGAATGCTAAAAAACCACTCCATTTTGTGATCTGATGTTTCCCTGGGGAGTTACACCCAAGTATATCTTAGAATTTGCAGAAAAACTCAATTGAACCAGAACGTGTTACTTTTGAACCAAAGCTCAGATTCGAAAACCAAACGTATATTAGTAGTGTCCTGAGTCGGGAATGCTAAAAAACCAACCCATTTTGTGATCTGATGTTTCCCTGGGGAGTTACACCCAAGTATATCTTAGAATTTGCAGAAAAACTTAATTGAACCAGAACGTGTAACTTTTGAACCAAAGCTCAGATTCGAATAACAAATGTATATTAGTAGTGTCCTGAGTCGGGAATCCTAAAAAACCACTCCATTTTGTGATCTGATGTTTCCCTGGGGAGTTACACCCAAGTATATCTTAGAATTTGCAGAAAAACTTAATTGAACCAGAACGTGTAACTTTTGAACCAAAGCTCAGATTCGAAAAACAAATGTATATTAGTAGTGTCCTGAGTCGGGAATGCTAAAAAACCACTCCATTTTGTGATCTGATGTTTCCCTGGGGAGTTACACCCAAGTATATCTTAGAATTTGCAGAAAAACTCAATTCAACCAGAACGTGTTACTTTTGAACCAAAGCTCAGATTCGAAAACCAAACGTATATTAGTAGTGTCCTGAGTCGGGAATGCTAAAAAACCAACCCATTTTGTGATCTGATGTTTCCCTGGGGAGTTACACCCAAGTATATCTTAGAATTTGCAGAAAAACTCAATTGAACCAGAACGTGTTAGTTTTGAACCAAAGCTCAGATTCGAAAACCAAACGTATATTAGTAGTGTCCTGAGTCGGGAATGCTAAAAAACCACTCCATTTTGTGATCTGATGTTTCCCTGGGGAGTTACACCCAAGTATATCTTAGAATTTGCAGAAAAACTCAATTGAACCAGAACGTGTTACTTTTGAACCAAAGCTCAGATTCGAAAAACAAATGTATATTAGTAGTGTCCTGAGTCAGGAATGCTAAAAAACCAACCCATTGTGTGATCTGATGTTTCCCTGGGGAGTTACACCAAAGTATATCTTAGAATTTGCAGAAAAACTCAATTGAACCAGAACGTGTTAGTTTTGAACCAAAGCTCAGATTCGAAAACCAAACGTATATTAGTAGTGTCCTTAGTCGGGAATGCTAAAAAACCACTCCATTTTGTGATCTGATGTTTCCCTGGGGAGTTGCACCCTAGTATATCTTAGAATTTGCAGAGAAACTCCTTTCAACCAGAACGTGTTATTTTTGAACCAAAGCTCAGATTCGAAAAACAAATGTATATTAGTAGTGTCCTGAGTCGGGAATGCTAAAAAACCAACCCATTTTGTGATCTGATGTTTCCCTGGGGAGTTACACCCAAGTATATCTTAGAATTTGCAGAACAACTTAATTGAATCACAACGTGTAACATTTGAACCAAAGCTCAGATTCGAAAAACAAATGTATATTAGTAGTGTCCTGAGTCGGGAATGCTAAAAAACCAACCCATTTTGTGATCTGATGTTTCCCTGGGGAGTTACACACAAGTATATCTTAGAATTTGCAGAAAAACTTAATTGAATCAGAACGTGTAACTTTTGAACCAAAGCTCAGATTTGAAAAACAAACACATATTAGTAGTGTCCTGAGTCGGGAATGCTAAAAAACCACTCCATTTTGTGATCTGATGTTTCCCTGGGGAGTTACACCCAAGTATATCTTAGAATTTGCAGAAAAACTCAATTCAACCAGAACGTGTTACTTTTGAACCAAAGCTCAGATTCGAAAACCAAACGTATATTAGTAGTGTCCTGAGTCGGGAATGCTAAAAAACAACTCCATTTTGTGATCTGATGTTTCCCTGGGGAGTTACACACAAGTATATCTTAGAATTTGCAGAAAAACTCAATTGAACCAGAACATGTTACTTTTGAACCAAAGCTCAGATTCGAAAAACAAATGTATATTAGTAGTGTCCTGAGTCAGGAATGCTAAAAAACCAACCCATTTTGTGATCTGATGTTTCCCTGGGGAGTTACACCAAAGTATATCTTAGAATTTGCAGAAAAACTCAATTGAACCAGAACGTGTTAGTTTTGAACCAAAGCTCAGATTCGAAAACCAAACGTATATTAGTAGTGTCCTGAGTCGGGAATGCTAAAAAACCACTCCATTTTGTGATCTGATGTTTCCCTGGGGAGTTACACCCAAGTATATCTTAGAATTTGCAGAAAAACTCAATTGAACCAGAACGTGTTACTTTTGAACCAAAGCTCAGATTCGAAAAACAAATGTATATTAGTAGTGTCCTGAGTCAGGAATGCTAAAAAACCAACCCATTGTGTGATCTGATGTTTCCCTGGGGAGTTACACCAAAGTATATCTTAGAATTTGCAGAAAAACTCAATTGAACCAGAACGTGTTAGTTTTGAACCAAAGCTCAGATTCGAAAACCAAACGTATATTAGTAGTGTCCTGAGTCGGGAATGCTAAAAAACCACTCCATTTTGTGATCTGATGTTTCCCTGGGGAGTTGCACCCTAGTATATCTTAGAATTTGCAGAAAAACTCCTTTCAACCAGAACGTGTTATTTTTGAACCAAAGCTCAGATTCGAAAAACAAATGTATATTAGTAGTGTCCTGAGTCGGGAATGCTAAAAAACCAACCCATTTTGTGATCTGATGTTTCCCTGGGGAGTTACACCAAAGTATATCTTAGAATTTGCAGAACAACTTAATTGAATCACAACGTGTAACATTTGAACCAAAGCTCAGATTCGAAAAACAAATGTATATTAGTAGTGTCCTGAGTCGGGAATGCTAAAAAACCAACCCATTTTGTGATCTGATGTTTCCCTGGGGAGTTACACACAAGTATATCTTAGAATTTGCAGAAAAACTTAATTGAATCAGAACGTGTAACTTTTGAACCAAAGCTCAGATTTGAAAAACAAACACATATTAGTAGTGTCCTGAGTCGGGAATGCTAAAAAACCACTCCATTTTGTGATCTGATGTTTCCCTGGGGAGTTACACCCAAGTATATCTTAGAATTTGCAGAAAAACTCAATTCAACCAGAACGTGTTACTTTTGAACCAAAGCTCAGATTCGAAAACCAAACGTATATTAGTAGTGTCCTGAGTCGGGAATGCTAAAAAACAACTCCATTTTGTGATCTGATGTTTCCCTGGGGAGTTTCACACAAGTATATCTTAGAATTTGCAGAAAAACTCAATTGAACCAGAACGTGTTACTTTTGAACCAAAGCTCAGATTCGAAAAACAAATGTATATTAGTAGTGTCCTGAGTCAGGAATGCTAAAAAACCAACCCATTGTGTGATCTGATGTTTCCCTGGGGAGTTACACCAAAGTATATCTTAGAATTTGCAGAAAAACTCAATTGAACCAGAACGTGTTAGTTTTGAACCAAAGCTCAGATTCGAAAACCAAACGTATATTAGTAGTGTCCTGAGTCGGGAATGCTAAAAAACCACTCCATTTTGTGATCTGATGTTTCCCTGGGGAGTTGCACCCTAGTATATCTTAGAATTTGCAGAAAAACTCCTTTCAACCAGAACGTGTTATTTTTGAACCAAAGCTCAGATTCGAAAAACAAATGTATATTAGTAGTGTCCTGAGTCGGGAATGCTAAAAAACCAACCCATTTTGTGATCTGATGTTTCCCTGGGGAGTTACACCAAAGTATATCTTAGAATTTGCAGAACAACTTAATTGAATCACAACGTGTAACATTTGAACCAAAGCTCAGATTCGAAAAACAAATGTATATTAGTAGTGTCCTGAGTCGGGAATGCTAAAAAACCAACCCATTTTGTGATCTGATGTTTCCCTGGGGAGTTACACACAAGTATATCTTAGAATTTGCAGAAAAACTTAATTGAATCAGAACGTGTAACTTTTGAACCAAAGCTCAGATTTGAAAAACAAACACATATTAGTAGTGTCCTGAGTCGGGAATGCTAAAAAACCACTCCATTTTGTGATCTGATGTTTCCCTGGGGAGTTACACCCAAGTATATCTTAGAATTTGCAGAAAAACTCAATTCAACCAGAACGTGTTACTTTTGAACCAAAGCTCAGATTCGAAAACCAAACGTATATTAGTAGTGTCCTGAGTCGGGAATGCTAAAAAACCAACCCATTTTGTGATCTGATGTTTCCCTGGGGAGTTACACCCAAGTATATCTTAGAATTTGCAGAAAAACTTAATTGAACCAGAACGTGTAACTTTTGAACCAAAGCTCAGATTCGAATAACAAATGTATATTAGTAGTGTCCTGAGTCGGGAATCCTAAAAAACCACTCCATTTTGTGATCTGATGTTTCCCTGGGGAGTTACACCCAAGTATATCTTAGAATTTGCAGAAAAACTTAATTGAACCAGAACGTGTAACTTTTGAACCAAAGCTCAGATTCGAAAAACAAATGTATATTAGTAGTGTCCTGAGTCGGGAATGCTAAAAAACCACTCCATTTTGTGATCTGATGTTTCCCTGGGAAGTTACACCCAAGTATATCTTAGAATTTGCAGAAAAACTCAATTCAACCAGAACGTGTTACTTTTGAACCAAAGCTCAGATTCGAAAACCAAACGTATATTAGTAGTGTCCTGAGTCGGGAATGCTAAAAAACAACTCCATTTTGTGATCTGATGTTTCCCTGGGGAGTTTCACACAAGTATATCTTAGAATTTGCAGAAAAACTCAATTGAACCAGAACGTGTTAGTTTTGAACCAAAGCTCAGATTCGAAAACCAAACGTATATTAGTAGTGTCCTGAGTCGGGAATGCTAAAAAACCACTCCATTTTGTGATCTGATGTTTCCCTGGGGAGTTGCACCCTAGTATATCTTAGAATTTGCAGAGAAACTCCTTTCAACCAGAACGTGTTATTTTTGAACCAAAGCTCAGATTCGAAAAACAAATGTATATTGGTAGTGTCCTGAGTCGGGAATGCTAAAAAACCAACCCATTTTGTGATCTGATGTTTCCCTGGGGAGTTACACCCAAATATATCTTAGAATTTGCAGAACAACTTAATTGAATCACAACGTGTAACATTTGAACCAAAGCTCAGATTCGAAAAACAAATGTATATTAGTAGTGTCCTGAGTCGGGAATGCTAAAAAACCAACCCATTTTGTGATCTGATGTTTCCCTGGGGAGTTACACACAAGTATATCTTAGAATTTGCAGAAAAACTTAATTGAATCAGAACGTGTAACTTTTGAACCAAAGCTCAGATTTGAAAAACAAACACATATTAGTAGTGTCCTGAGTCGGGAATGCTAAAAAACCACTCCATTTTGTGATCTGATGTTTCCCTGGGGAGTTACACCCAAGTATATCTTAGAATTTGCAGAAAAACTCAATTCAACCAGAACGTGTTACTTTTGAACCAAAGCTCAGATTCGAAAACCAAACGTATATTAGTAGTGTCCTGAGTCGGGAATGCTAAAAAACAACTCCATTTTGTGATCTGATGTTTCCCTGGGGAGTTACACACAAGTATATCTTAGAATTTGCAGAAAAACTCAATTGAACCAGAACATGTTACTTTTGAACCAAAGCTCAGATTCGAAAAACAAATGTATATTAGTAGTGTCCTGAGTCAGGAATGCTAAAAAACCAACCCATTTTGTGATCTGATGTTTCCCTGGGGAGTTACACCAAAGTATATCTTAGAATTTGCAGAAAAACTCAATTGAACCAGAACGTGTTAGTTTTGAACCAAAGCTCAGATTCGAAAACCAAACGTATATTAGTAGTGTCCTGAGTCGGGAATGCTAAAAAACCACTCCATTTTGTGATCTGATGTTTCCCTGGGGAGTTACACCCAAGTATATCTTAGAATTTGCAGAAAAACTCAATTGAACCAGAACGTGTTACTTTTGAACCAAAGCTCAGATTCGAAAAACAAATGTATATTAGTAGTGTCCTGAGTCAGGAATGCTAAAAAACCAACCCATTGTGTGATCTGATGTTTCCCTGGGGAGTTACACCAAAGTATATCTTAGAATTTGCAGAAAAACTCAATTGAACCAGAACGTGTTAGTTTTGAACCAAAGCTCAGATTCGAAAACCAAACGTATATTAGTAGTGTCCTGAGTCGGGAATGCTAAAAAACCACTCCATTTTGTGATCTGATGTTTCCCTGGGGAGTTGCACCCTAGTATATCTTAGAATTTGCAGAAAAACTCCTTTCAACCAGAACGTGTTATTTTTGAACCAAAGCTCAGATTCGAAAAACAAATGTATATTAGTAGTGTCCTGAGTCGGGAATGCTAAAAAACCAACCCATTTTGTGATCTGATGTTTCCCTGGGGAGTTACACCAAAGTATATCTTAGAATTTGCAGAACAACTTAATTGAATCACAACGTGTAACATTTGAACCAAAGCTCAGATTCGAAAAACAAATGTATATTAGTAGTGTCCTGAGTCGGGAATGCTAAAAAACCAACCCATTTTGTGATCTGATGTTTCCCTGGGGAGTTACACACAAGTATATCTTAGAATTTGCAGAAAAACTTAATTGAATCAGAACGTGTAACTTTTGAACCAAAGCTCAGATTTGAAAAACAAACACATATTAGTAGTGTCCTGAGTCGGGAATGCTAAAAAACCACTCCATTTTGTGATCTGATGTTTCCCTGGGGAGTTACACCCAAGTATATCTTAGAATTTGCAGAAAAACTCAATTCAACCAGAACGTGTTACTTTTGAACCAAAGCTCAGATTCGAAAACCAAACGTATATTAGTAGTGTCCTGAGTCGGGAATGCTAAAAAACAACTCCATTTTGTGATCTGATGTTTCCCTGGGGAGTTTCACACAAGTATATCTTAGAATTTGCAGAAAAACTCAATTGAACCAGAACGTGTTACTTTTGAACCAAAGCTCAGATTCGAAAAACAAATGTATATTAGTAGTGTCCTGAGTCAGGAATGCTAAAAAACCAACCCATTGTGTGATCTGATGTTTCCCTGGGGAGTTACACCAAAGTATATCTTAGAATTTGCAGAAAAACTCAATTGAACCAGAACGTGTTAGTTTTGAACCAAAGCTCAGATTCGAAAACCAAACGTATATTAGTAGTGTCCTGAGTCGGGAATGCTAAAAAACCACTCCATTTTGTGATCTGATGTTTCCCTGGGGAGTTGCACCCTAGTATATCTTAGAATTTGCAGAAAAACTCCTTTCAACCAGAACGTGTTATTTTTGAACCAAAGCTCAGATTCGAAAAACAAATGTATATTAGTAGTGTCCTGAGTCGGGAATGCTAAAAAACCAACCCATTTTGTGATCTGATGTTTCCCTGGGGAGTTACACCAAAGTATATCTTAGAATTTGCAGAACAACTTAATTGAATCACAACGTGTAACATTTGAACCAAAGCTCAGATTCGAAAAACAAATGTATATTAGTAGTGTCCTGAGTCGGGAATGCTAAAAAACCAACCCATTTTGTGATCTGATGTTTCCCTGGGGAGTTACACACAAGTATATCTTAGAATTTGCAGAAAAACTTAATTGAATCAGAACGTGTAACTTTTGAACCAAAGCTCAGATTTGAAAAACAAACACATATTAGTAGTGTCCTGAGTCGGGAATGCTAAAAAACCACTCCATTTTGTGATCTGATGTTTCCCTGGGGAGTTACACCCAAGTATATCTTAGAATTTGCAGAAAAACTCAATTCAACCAGAACGTGTTACTTTTGAACCAAAGCTCAGATTCGAAAACCAAACGTATATTAGTAGTGTCCTGAGTCGGGAATGCTAAAAAACCAACCCATTTTGTGATCTGATGTTTCCCTGGGGAGTTACACCCAAGTATATCTTAGAATTTGCAGAAAAACTTAATTGAACCAGAACGTGTAACTTTTGAACCAAAGCTCAGATTCGAATAACAAATGTATATTAGTAGTGTCCTGAGTCGGGAATCCTAAAAAACCACTCCATTTTGTGATCTGATGTTTCCCTGGGGAGTTACACCCAAGTATATCTTAGAATTTGCAGAAAAACTTAATTGAACCAGAACGTGTAACTTTTGAACCAAAGCTCAGATTCGAAAAACAAATGTATATTAGTAGTGTCCTGAGTCGGGAATGCTAAAAAACCACTCCATTTTGTGATCTGATGTTTCCCTGGGAAGTTACACCCAAGTATATCTTAGAATTTGCAGAAAAACTCAATTCAACCAGAACGTGTTACTTTTGAACCAAAGCTCAGATTCGAAAACCAAACGTATATTAGTAGTGTCCTGAGTCGGGAATGCTAAAAAACAACTCCATTTTGTGATCTGATGTTTCCCTGGGGAGTTTCACACAAGTATATCTTAGAATTTGCAGAAAAACTCAATTGAACCAGAACGTGTTAGTTTTGAACCAAAGCTCAGATTCGAAAACCAAACGTATATTAGTAGTGTCCTGAGTCGGGAATGCTAAAAAACCACTCCATTTTGTGATCTGATGTTTCCCTGGGGAGTTGCACCCTAGTATATCTTAGAATTTGCAGAAAAACTCCTTTCAACCAGAACGTGTTATTTTTGAACCAAAGCTCAGATTCTAAAAACAAATGTATATTAGTAGTGTCCTGAGTCGGGAATGCTAAAAAACCAACCCATTTTGTGATCTGATGTTTCCCTGGGGAGTTACACCAAAGTATATCTTAGAATTTGCAGAACAACTTAATTGAATCACAACATGTAACATTTGAACCAAAGCTCAGATTCGAAAAACAAATGTATATTAGTAGTGTCCTGAGTCGGGAATGCTAAAAAACCAACCCATTTTGTGATCTGATGTTTCCCTGGGGAGTTACACACAAGTATATCTTAGAATTTGCAGAAAAACTTAATTGAATCAGAACGTGTAACTTTTGAACCAAAGCTCAGATTTGAAAAACAAACACATATTAGTAGTGTCCTGAGTCGGGAATGCTAAAAAACCAACCCATTTTGTGATCTGATGTTTCCCTGGGGGGTTACACCAAAGTATATCTTAGAATTTGCAGAAAAACTCAATTGAACCAGAACGTGTTAGTTTTGAACCAAAGCTCAGATTCGAAAAACAAATGTATATTAGTAGTGTCCTGAGTCGGGAATGCTAAAAAACCAACCCATTTTGTGATCTGATGTTTCCCTGGGGAGTTACACACAAGTATATCTTAGAATTTGCAGAAAAACTTAATTGAATCAGAACGTGTAACTTTTGAACCAAAGCTCAGATTCGAATAACAAATGTATATTAGTAGTGTCCTGAGTCGGGACTCCTAAAAAAACCACTCCATTTTGTGATCTGATGTTTCCCTGGGGAGTTACACCCAAGTATATCTTAGAATTTGCAGAAAAACTTAATTGAACCAGAACGTGTAACTTTTGAACCAAAGCTCAGATTCGAAAAACAAATGTATATTAGTAGTGTCCTGAGTCGGGAATGCTAAAAAACCACTCCATTTTGTGATCTGATGTTTCCCTGGGAAGTTACACCCAAGTATATCTTAGAATTTGCAGAAAAACTCAATTCAACCAGAACGTGTAACTTTTGAACCAAAGCTCAGATTCGAAAAACAAATGTATATTAGTAGTGTCCTGAGTCGGGAATGCTAAAAAACCACTCCATTTTGTGATCTGATGTTTCCCTGGGAAGTTACACCCAAGTATATCTTAGAATTTGCAGAAAAACTCAATTCAACCAGAACGTGTTACTTTTGAACCAAAGCTCAGATTCGAAAACCAAACGTATATTAGTAGTGTCCTGAGTCGGGAATGCTAAAAAACAACTCCATTTTGTGATCTGATGTTTCCCTGGGGAGTTTCACACAAGTATATCTTAGAATTTGCAGAAAAACTTAATTGAATCAGAACGTGTAACTTTTGAACCAAAGCTCAGATTCGAATAACAAATGTATATTAGTAGTGTCCTGAGTCGGGAATCCTAAAAAACCACTCCATTTTGTGATCTGATGTTTCCCTGGGGAGTTACACCCAAGTATATCTTAGAATTTGCAGAAAAACTTAATTGAACCAGAACGTGTTACTTTTGAACCAAAGCTCAGATTCGAAAACCAAACGTATATTAGTAGTGTCCTGAGTCGGGAATGCTAAAAAACCACTCCATTTTGTGATCTGATGTTTCCCTGGGAAGTTACACCCAAGTATATCTTAGAATTTGCAGAAAAACTCAATTCAACCAGAACGTGTTACTTTTGAACCAAAGCTCAGATTCGAAAACCAAACGTATATTAGTAGTGTCCTGAGTCGGGAATGCTAAAAAACAACTCCATTTTGTGATCTGATGTTTCCCTGGGGAGTTTCACACAAGTATATCTTAGAATTTGCAGAAAAACTCAATTGAACCAGAACGTGTTACTTTTGAACCAAAGCTCAGATTCGAAAAACAAATGTATATTAGTAGTGTCCTGAGTCAGGAATGCTAAAAAACCAACCCATTGTGTGATCTGATGTTTCCCTGGGGAGTTACACCAAAGTATATCTTAGAATTTGCAGAAAAACTCAATTGAACCAGAACGTGTTAGTTTTGAACCAAAGCTCAGATTCGAAAACCAAACGTATATTAGTAGTGTCCTGAGTCGGGAATGCTAAAAAACCACTCCATTTTGTGATCTGATGTTTCCCTGGGGAGTTGCACCCTAGTATATCTTAGAATTTGCAGAAAAACTCCTTTCAACCAGAACGTGTTATTTTTGAACCAAAGCTCAGATTCGAAAAACAAATTTATATTAGTAGTGTCCTGAGTCGGGAATGCTAAAAAACCAACCCATTTTGTGATCTGATGTTTCCCTGGGGAGTTACACCAAAGTATATCTTAGAATTTGCAGAACAACTTAATTGAATCACAACGTGTAACATTTGAACCAAAGCTCAGATTCGAAAAACAAATGTATATTAGTAGTGTCCTGAGTCGGGAATGCTAAAAAACCAACCCATTTTGTGATCTGATGTTTCCCTGGGGAGTTACACACAAGTATATCTTAGAATTTGCAGAAAAACTTAATTGAATCAGAACGTGTAACTTTTGAACCAAAGCTCAGATTTGAAAAACAAACACATATTAGTAGTGTCCTGAGTCGGGAATGCTAAAAAACCACTCCATTTTGTGATCTGATGTTTCCCTGGGGAGTTACACCCAAGTATATCTTAGAATTTGCAGAAAAACTCAATTCAACCAGAACGTGTTACTTTTGAACCAAAGCTCAGATTCGAAAACCAAACGTATATTAGTAGTGTCCTGAGTCGGGAATGCTAAAAAACCAACCCATTTTGTGATCTGATGTTTCCCTGGGGAGTTACACCCAAGTATATCTTAGAATTTGCAGAAAAACTTAATTGAACCAGAACGTGTAACTTTTGAACCAAAGCTCAGATTCGAATAACAAATGTATATTAGTAGTGTCCTGAGTCGGGAATCCTAAAAAACCACTCCATTTTGTGATCTGATGTTTCCCTGGGGAGTTACACCCAAGTATATCTTAGAATTTGCAGAAAAACTTAATTGAACCAGAACGTGTAACTTTTGAACCAAAGCTCAGATTCGAAAAACAAATGTATATTAGTAGTGTCCTGATTCGGGAATGCTAAAAAACCACTCCATTTTGTGATCTGATGTTTCCCTGGGAAGTTACACCCAAGTATATCTTAGAATTTGCAGAAAAACTCAATTCAACCAGAACGTGTTACTTTTGAACCAAAGCTCAGATTCGAAAACCAAACGTATATTAGTAGTGTCCTGAGTCGGGAATGCTAAAAAACAACTCCATTTTGTGATCTGATGTTTCCCTGGGGAGTTTCACACAAGTATATCTTAGAATTTGCAGAAAAACTCAATTCAACCAGAACGTGTTACTTTTGAACCAAAGCTCAGATTCGAAAACCAAACGTATATTAGTAGTGTCCTGAGTCGGGAATGCTAAAAAACAACTCCATTTTGTGATCTGATGTTTCCCTGGGGAGTTTCACACAAGTATATCTTAGAATTTGCAGAAAAACTCAATTGAACCAGAACGTGTTACTTTTGAACCAAAGCTCAGATTCGAAAACCAAACGTATATTAGTAGTGTCCTGAGTCGGGAATGCTAAAAAACCAACCCATTTTGTGATCTGATGTTTCCCTGGGGAGTTACACACAAGTATATCTTAGAATTTGCAGAAAAACTTAATTGAATCAGAACGTGTAACTTTTGAACCAAAGCTCAGATTCGAATAACAAATGTATATTAGTAGTGTCCTGAGTCGGGAATCCTAAAAAACCACTCCATTTTGTGATCTGATGTTTCCCTGGGAAGTTACACCCAAGTATATCTTAGAATTTGCAGAAAAACTCAATTCAACCAGAACGTGTTACTTTTGAACCAAAGCTCAGATTCGAAAACCAAACGTATATTAGTAGTGTCCTGAGTCGGGAATGCTAAAAAACAACTCCATTTTGTGATCTGATGTTTCCCTGGGGAGTTTCACACAAGTATATCTTAGAATTTGCAGAAAAACTCAATTGAACCAGAACGTGTTACTTTTGAACCAAAGCTCAGATTCGAAAAACAAATGTATATTAGTAGTGTCCTGAGTCAGGAATGCTAAAAAACCAACCCATTGTGTGATCTGATGTTTCCCTGGGGAGTTACACCAAAGTATATCTTAGAATTTGCAGAAAAACTCAATTGAACCAGAACGTGTTAGTTTTGAACCAAAGCTCAGATTCGAAAACCAAACGTATATTAGTAGTGTCCTGAGTCGGGAATGCTAAAAAACCACTCCATTTTGTGATCTGATGTTTCCCTGGGGAGTTGCACCCTAGTATATCTTAGAATTTGCAGAAAAACTCAATTCAACCAGAACGTGTTACTTTTGAACCAAAGCTCAGATTCGAAAACCAAACGTATATTAGTAGTGTCCTGAGTCGGGAATGCTAAAAAACAACTCCATTTTGTGATCTGATGTTTCCCTGGGGAGTTTCACACAAGTATATCTTAGAATTTGCAGAAAAACTCAATTGAACCAGAACGTGTTACTTTTGAACCAAAGCTCAGATTCGAAAAACAAATGTATATTAGTAGTGTCCTGAGTCAGGAATGCTAAAAAACCAACCCATTGTGTGATCTGATGTTTCCCTGGGGAGTTACACCAAAGTATATCTTAGAATTTGCAGAAAAACTCAATTGAACCAGAATGTGTTAGTTTTGAACCAAAGCTCAGATTCGAAAACCAAACGTATATTAGTAGTGTCCTGAGTCGGGAATGCTAAAAAACCACTCCATTTTGTGATCTGATGTTTCCCTGGGGAGTTGCACCCTAGTATATCTTAGAATTTGCAGAAAAACTCCTTTCAACCAGAACGTGTTATTTTTGAACCAAAGCTCAGATTCGAAAAACAAATGTATATTAGTAGTGTCCTGAGTCAGGAATGCTAAAAAACCAACCCATTGTGTGATCTGATGTTTCCCTGGGGAGTTACACCAAAGTATATCTTAGAATTTGCAGAAAAACTCAATTGAACCAGAATGTGTTAGTTTTGAACCAAAGCTCAGATTCGAAAACCAAACGTATATTAGTAGTGTCCTGAGTCGGGAATGCTAAAAAACCACTCCATTTTGTGATCTGATGTTTCCCTGGGGAGTTGCACCCTAGTATATCTTAGAATTTGCAGAAAAACTCCTTTCAACCAGAACGTGTTATTTTTGAACCAAAGCTCAGATTCGAAAAACAAATGTATATTAGTAGCGTCCTGAGTCGGGAATGCTAAAAAACCAACCCATTTTGTGATCTGATGTTTCCCTGGGGAGTTACACCAAAGTATATCTTAGAATTTGCAGAACAACTTAATTGAATCACAACGTGTAACATTTGAACCAAAGCTCAGATTCGAAAAACAAATGTATATTAGTAGTGTCCTGAGTCGGGAATGCTAAAAAACCAACCCATTTTGTGATCTGATGTTTCCCTGGGGAGTTACACACAAGTATATCTTAGAATTTGCAGAAAAACTTAATTGAACCAGAACGTGTAACTTTTGAACCAAAGCTCAGATTCGAAAAACAAATGTATATTAGTAGTGTCCTGAGTCGGGAATGCTAAAAAACCACTCCATTTTGTGATCTGATGTTTCCCTGGGAAGTTACACCCAAGTATATCTTAGAATTTGCAGAAAAACTCAATTCAACCAGAACGTGTTACTTTTGAACCAAAGCTCAGATTCGAAAACCAAACGTATATTAGTAGTGTCCTGAGTCGGGAATGCTAAAAAACAACTCCATTTTGTGATCTGATGTTTCCCTGGGGAGTTTCACACAAGTATATCTTAGAATTTGCAGAAAAACTCAATTGAACCAGAACGTGTTACTTTTGAACCAAAGCTCAGATTCGAAAAACAAATGTATATTAGTAGTGTCCTGAGTCGGGAATGCTAAAAAACCACTCCATTTTGTGATCTGATGTTTCCCTGGGGAGTTGCACCCTAGTATATCTTAGAATTTGCAGAAAAACTCAATTCAACCAGAACGTGTTACTTTTGAACCAAAGCTCAGATTCGAAAACCAAACGTATATTAGTAGTGTCCTGAGTCGGGAATGCTAAAAAACAACTCCATTTTGTGATCTGATGTTTCCCTGGGGAGTTTCACACAAGTATATCTTAGAATTTGCAGAAAAACTCAATTGAACCAGAACGTGTTATTTTTGAACCAAAGCTCAGATTCGAAAAACAAATGTATATTAGTAGCGTCCTGAGTCGGGAATGCTAAAAAACCAACCCATTTTGTGATCTGATGTTTCCCTGGGGAGTTACACCAAAGTATATCTTAGAATTTGCAGAACAACTTAATTGAATCACAACGTGTAACATTTGAACCAAAGCTCAGATTCGAAAAACAAATGTATATTAGTAGTGTCCTGAGTCGGGAATGCTAAAAAACCAACCCATTTTGTGATCTGATGTTTCCCTGGGGAGTTACACACAAGTATATCTTAGAATTTGCAGAAAAACTTAATTGAATCAGAACGTGTAACTTTTGAACCAAAGCTCAGATTTGAAAAACAAACACATATTAGTAGTGTCCTGAGTCGGGAATGCTAAAAAAACCAACCCATTTTGTGATCTGATGTTTCCCTGGGGAGTTACACCAAAGTATATCTTAGAATTTGCAGAAAAACTCAATTGAACCAGAACGTGTTAGTTTTGAACCAAAGCTCAGATTCGAAAAACAAATGTATATTAGTAGTGTCCTGAGTCGGGAATGCTAAAAAACCAACCCATTTTGTGATCTGATGTTTCCCTGGGGAGTTACACACAAGTATATCTTAGAATTTGCAGAAAAACTTAATTGAATCAGAACGTGTAACTTTTGAACCAAAGCTCAGATTCGAATAACAAATGTATATTAGTAGTGTCCTGAGTCGGGAATCCTAAAAAACCACTCCATTTTGTGATCTGATGTTTCCCTGGGGAGTTACACCCAAGTATATCTTAGAATTTGCAGAAAAACTTAATTGAACCAGAACGTGTTACTTTTGAACCAAAGCTCAGATTCGAAAACCAAACGTATATTAGTAGTGTCCTGAGTCGGGAATGCTAAAAAACAACTCCATTTTGTGATCTTATGTTTCCCTGGGGAGTTTCACACAAGTATATCTTAGAATTTGCAGAAAAACTCAATTGAACCAGAACGTGTTACTTTTGAACCAAAGCTCAGATTCGAAAAACAAATGTATATTAGTAGTGTCCTGAGTCAGGAATGCTAAAAAACCAACCCATTTTGTGATCTGATGTTTCCCTGGGGAGTTACATCAAAGTATATCTTAGAATTTGCAGAAAAACTCAATTGAACCAGAACGTGTTAGTTTTGAACCAAAGCTCAGATTCGAAAACCAAACGTATATTAGTAGTGTCCTGAGTCGGGAATGCTAAAAAACCACTCCATTTTGTGATCTGATGTTTCCCTGGGGAGTTGCACCCTAGTATATCTTAGAATTTGCAGAAAAACTCCTTTCAACCAGAACGTGTTATTTTTGAACCAAAGCTCAGATTCGAAAAACAAATGTATAATAGTAGTGTCCTGAGTCGGGAATGCTAAAAAACCAACCCATTTTGTGATCTGATGTTTCCCTGGGGAGTTACACCAAAGTATATCTTAGAATTTGCAGAACAACTTAATTGAATCACAACGTGTAACATTTGAACCAAAGCTCAGATTCGAAAAACAAATGTATATTAGTAGTGTCCTGAGTCGGGAATGCTAAAAAACCAACCCATTTTGTGATCTGATGTTTCCCTGGGGAGTTACACACAAGTATATCTTAGAATTTGCAGAAAAACTTAATTGAATCAGAACGTGTAACTTTTGAACCAAAGCTCAGATTTGAAAAACAAACACATATTAGTAGTGTCCTGAGTCGGGAATGCTAAAAAACCAACCCATTTTGTGATCTGATGTTTCCCTGGGGAGTTACACCAAAGTATATCTTAGAATTTGCAGAAAAACTCAATTGAACCAGAACGTGTTAGTTTTGAACCAAAGCTCAGATTCGAAAAACAAATGTATATTAGTAGTGTCCTGAGTCGGGAATGCTAAAAAACCAACCCATTTTGTGATCTGATGTTTCCCTGGGGAGTTACACACAAGTATATCTTAGAATTTGCAGAAAAACTTAATTGAATCAGAACGTGTAACTTTTGAACCAAAGCTCAGATTCGAATAACAAATGTATATTAGTAGTGTCCTGAGTCGGGAATCCTAAAAAACCACTCCATTTTGTGATCTGATGTTTCCCTGGGGAGTTACACCCAAGTATATCTTAGAATTTGCAGAAAAACTTAATTGAACCAGAACGTGTAACTTTTGAACCAAAGCTCAGATTCGAAAAACAAATGTATATTAGTAGTGTCCTGAGTCGGGAATGCTAAAAAACCACTCCATTTTGTGATCTGATGTTTCCCTGGGAAGTTACACCCAAGTATATCTTAGAATTTGCAGAAAAACTCAATTCAACCAGAACGTGTTACTTTTGAACCAAAGCTCAGATTCGAAAACCAAACGTATATTAGTAGTGTCCTGAGTCGGGAATGCTAAAAAACAACTCCATTTTGTGATCTGATGTTTCCCTGGGGAGTTTTCCACAAGTATATCTTAGAATTTGCAGAAAAACTCAATTGAACCAGAACGTGTTACTTTTGAACCAAAGCTCAGATTCGAAAAACAAATGTATATTAGTAGTGTCCTGAGTCAGGAATGCTAAAAAACCAACCCATTGTGTGATCTGATGTTTCCCTGGGGAGTTACACCAAAGTATATCTTAGAATTTGCAGAAAAACTCAATTGAACCAGAACGTGTTAGTTTTGAACCAAAGCTCAGATTCGAAAACCAAACGGATATTAGTAGTGTCCTGAGTCGGGAATGCTAAAAAACCACTCCATTTTGTGATCTGATGTTTCCCTGGGGAGTTGCACCCTAGTATATCTTAGAATTTGCAGAAAAACTCCTTTCAACCAGAACGTGTTATTTTTGAACCAAAGCTCAGATTCGAAAAACAAATGTATATTAGTAGTGTCCTGAGTCGGGAATGCTAAAAAACCAACCCATTTTGTGATCTGATGTTTCCCTGGGGAGTTACACCAAAGTATATCTTAGAATTTGCAGAACAACTTAATTGAATCACAACGTGTAACATTTGAACCAAAGCTCAGATTCGAAAAACAAATGTATATTAGTAGTGTCCTGAGTCGGGAATGCTAAAAAACCAACCCATTTTGTGATCTGATGTTTCCCTGGGGAGTTGCACCCTAGTATATCTTAGAATTTGCAGAAAAACTCCTTTCAACCAGAACGTGTTATTTTTGAACCAAAGCTCAGATTCGAAAAACAAATGTATATTAGTAGTGTCCTGAGTCGGGAATGCTAAAAAACCAACCCATTTTGTGATCTGATGTTTCCCTGGGGAGTTACACCAAAGTATATCTTAGAATTTGCAGAACAACTTAATTGAATCACAACGTGTAACATTTGAACCAAAGCTCAGATTCGAAAAACAAATGTATATTAGTAGTGTCCTGAGTCGGGAATGCTAAAAAACCAACCCATTTTGTGATCTGATGTTTCCCTGGGGAGTTACACCCAAGTATATCTTAGAATTTGCAGAAAAACTCAATTCAACCAGAACGTGTTACTTTTGAACCAAAGCTCAGATTCGAAAACCAAACGTATATTAGTAGTGTCCTGAGTCGGGAATGCTAAAAAACCAACCCATTTTGTGATCTGATGTTTCCCTGGGGAGTTACACCCAAGTATATCTTAGAATTTGCAGAAAAACTTAATTGAACCAGAACGTGTAACTTTTGAACCAAAGCTCAGATTCGAGTAACAAATGTATATTAGTAGTGTCCTGAGTCGGGAATGCTAAAAAACCAACCCATTTTGTGATCTGATGTTTCCCTGGGGAGTTACACCAAAGTATATCTTAGAATTTGCAGAACAACTTAATTGAATCACAACGTGTAACATTTGAACCAAAGCTCAGATTCGAAAAACAAATGTATATTAGTAGTGTCCTGAGTCGGGAATGCTAAAAAACCAACCCATTTTGTGATCTGATGTTTCCCTGGGGAGTTACACCCAAGTATATCTTAGAATTTGCAGAAAAACTCAATTCAACCAGAACGTGTTACTTTTGAACCAAAGCTCAGATTCGAAAACCAAACGTATATTAGTAGTGTCCTGAGTCGGGAATGCTAAAAAACCAACCCATTTTGTGATCTGATGTTTCCCTGGGGAGTTACACCCAAGTATATCTTAGAATTTGCAGAAAAACTTAATTGAACCAGAACGTGTAACTTTTGAACCAAAGCTCAGATTCGAATAACAAATGTATATTAGTAGTGTCCTGAGTCGGGAATCCTAAAAAACCACTCCATTTTGTGATCTGATGTTTCCCTGGGGAGTTACACCCAAGTATATCTTAGAATTTGCAGAAAAACTTAATTGAACCAGAACGTGTAACTTTTGAACCAAAGCTCAGATTCGAAAACCAAATGTATATTAGTAGTGTCCTGAGTCGGGAATGCTAAAAAACCAACCCATTTTGTGATCTGATGTTTCCCTGGGGAGTTACACCCAAGTATATCTTAGAATTTGCAGAAAAACTCAATTCAACCAGAACGTGTTAGTTTTGAACCAAAGCTCAGATTCGAAAACCAAACGTATATTAGTAGTGTCCTGAGTCGGGAATGCTAAAAAACCACTCCATTTTGTGATCTGATGTTTCCCTGGGGAGTTGCACCCTAGTATATCTTAGAATTTGCAGAAAAACTCCTTTCAACCAGAACGTGTTATTTTTGAACCAAAGCTCAGATTCGAAAAACAAATGTATATTAGTAGTGTCCTGAGTCGGGAATGCTAAAAAACCAACCCATTTTGTGATCTGATGTTTCCCTGGGGAGTTACACCAAAGTATATCTTAGAATTTGCAGAACAACTTAATTGAATCACAACGTGTAACATTTGAACCAAAGCTCAGATTCGAAAAACAAATGTATATTAGTAGTGTCCTGAGTCGGGAATGCTAAAAAACCAACCCATTTTGTGATCTGATGTTTCCCTGGGGAGTTACACACAAGTATATCTTAGAATTTGCAGAAAAACTTAATTGAATCAGAACGTGTAACTTTTGAACCAAAGCTCAGATTTGAAAAACAAACACATATTAGTAGTGTCCTGAGTCGGGAATGCTAAAAAACCACTCCATTTTGTGATCTGATGTTTCCCTGGGAAGTTACACCCAAGTATATCTTAGAATTTGCAGAAAAACTCAATTCAACCAGAACGTGTTACTTTTGAACCAAAGCTCAGATTCGAAAACCAAACGTATATTAGTAGTGTCCTGAGTCGGGAATGCTAAAAAACAACTCCATTTTGTGATCTGATGTTTCCCTGGGGAGTTTCACACAAGTATATCTTAGAATTTGCAGAAAAACTCAATTGAACCAGAACGTGTTACTTTTGAACCAAAGCTCAGATTCGAAAAACAAATGTATATTAGTAGTGTCCTGAGTCAGGAATGCTAAAAAACCAACCCATTTTGTGATCTGATGTTTCCCTGGGGAGTTACACCAAAGTATATCTTAGAATTTGCAGAAAAACTCAATTGAACCAGAACGTGTTAGTTTTGAACCAAAGCTCAGATTCGAAAACCAAATGTATATTAGTAGTGTCCTGAGTCGGGAATGCTAAAAAACCACTCCATTTTGTGATCTGATGTTTCCCTGGGGAGTTGCACCCTAGTATATCTTAGAATTTGCAGAAAAACTCCTTTCAACCAGAACGTGTTATTTTTGAACCAAAGCTCAGATTCGAAAAACAAATGTATATTAGTAGTGTCCTGAGTCGGGAATGCTAAAAAACCATCCCATTTTGTGATCTGATGTTTCCCTGGGGAGTTACACCAAAGTATATCTTAGAATTTGCAGAACAACTTAATTGAATCACAACGTGTAACATTTGAACCAAAGCTCAGATTCGAAAAACAAATGTATATTAGTAGTGTCCTGAGTCGGGAATGCTAAAAAACCAACCCATTTTGTGATCTGATGTTTCCCTGGGGAGTTGCACCCTAGTATATCTTAGAATTTGCAGAAAAACTCCTTTCAACCAGAACGTGTTATTTTTGAACCAAAGCTCAGATTCGAAAAACAAATGTATATTAGTAGTGTCCTGAGTCGGGAATGCTAAAAAACCAACCCATTTTGTGATCTGATGTTTCCCTGGGGAGTTACACCAAAGTATATCTTAGAATTTGCAGAACAACTTAATTGAATCACAACGTGTAACATTTGAACCAAAGCTCAGATTCGAAAAACAAATGTATATTAGTAGTGTCCTGAGTCGGGAATGCTAAAAAACCAACCCATTTTGTGATCTGATGTTTCCCTGGGGAGTTACACCCAAGTATATCTTAGAATTTGCAGAAAAACTCAATTCAACCAGAACGTGTTACTTTTGAACCAAAGCTCAGATTCGAAAACCAAACGTATATTAGTAGTGTCCTGAGTCGGGAATGCTAAAAAACCAACCCATTTTGTGATCTGATGTTTCCCTGGGGAGTTACACCCAAGTATATCTTAGAATTTGCAGAAAAACTTAATTGAACCAGAACGTGTAACTTTTGAACCAAAGCTCAGATTCGAATAACAAATGTATATTAGTAGTGTCCTGAGTCGGGAATCCTAAAAAACCACTCCATTTTGTGATCTGATGTTTCCCTGGGGAGTTACACCCAAGTATATCTTAGAATTTGCAGAAAAACTTAATTGAACCAGAACGTGTAACTTTTGAACCAAAGCTCAGATTCGAAAACCAAATGTATATTAGTAGTGTCCTGAGTCGGGAATGCTAAAAAACCACTCCATTTTGTGATCTGATGTTTCCCTGGGGAGTTACACCAAAGTATATCTTAGAATTTGCAGAAAAACTCAATTCAACCAGAACGTGTTAGTTTTGAACCAAAGCTCAGATTCGAAAACCAAACGGATATTAGTAGTGTCCTGAGTCGGGAATGCTAAAAAACCACTCCATTTTGTGATCTGATGTTTCCCTGGGGAGTTGCACCCTAGTATATCTTAGAATTTGCAGAAAAACTCCTTTCAACCAGAACGTGTTATTTTTGAACCAAAGCTCAGATTCGAAAAACAAATGTATATTAGTAGTGTCCTGAGTCGGGAATGCTAAAAAACCAACCCATTTTGTGATCTGATGTTTCCCTGGGGAGTTACACCAAAGTATATCTTAGAATTTGCAGAACAACTTAATTGAATCACAACGTGTAACATTTGAACCAAAGCTCAGATTCGAAAAACAAATGTATATTAGTAGTGTCCTGAGTCGGGAATGCTAAAAAACCAACCCATTTTGTGATCTGATGTTTCCCTGGGGAGTTGCACCCTAGTATATCTTAGAATTTGCAGAAAAACTCCTTTCAACTAGAACGTGTTATTTTTGAACCAAAGCTCAGATTCGAAAAACAAATGTATATTAGTAGTGTCCTGAGTCGGGAATGCTAAAAAACCAACCCATTTTGTGATCTGATGTTTCCCTGGGGAGTTACACCAAAGTATATCTTAGAATTTGCAGAACAACTTAATTGAATCACAACGTGTAACATTTGAACCAAAGCTCAGATTCGAAAAACAAATGTATATTAGTAGTGTCCTGAGTCGGGAATGCTAAAAAACCAACCCATTTTGTGATCTGATGTTTCCCTGGGGAGTTACACCCAAGTATATCTTAGAATTTGCAGAAAAACTCAATTCAACCAGAACGTGTTACTTTTGAACCAAAGCTCAGATTCGAAAACCAAACGTATATTAGTAGTGTCCTGAGTCGGGAATGCTAAAAAACCAACCCATTTTGTGATCTGATGTTTCCCTGGGGAGTTACACCCAAGTATATCTTAGAATTTGCAGAAAAACTTAATTGAACCAGAACGTGTAACTTTTGAACCAAAGCTCAGATTCGAATAACAAATGTATATTAGTAGTGTCCTGAGTCGGGAATCCTAAAAAACCACTCCATTTTGTGATCTGATGTTTCCCTGGGGAGTTACACCCAAGTATATCTTAGAATTTGCAGAAAAACTTAATTGAACCAGAACGTGTAACTTTTGAACCAAAGCTCAGATTCGAAAACCAAATGTATATTAGTAGTGTCCTGAGTCGGGAATGCTAAAAAACCAACCCATTTTGTGATCTGATGTTTCCCTGGGGAGTTACACCCAAGTATATCTTAGAATTTGCAGAAAAACTCAATTCAACCAGAACGTGTTAGTTTTGAACCAAAGCTCAGATTCGAAAACCAAACGTATATTAGTAGTGTCCTGAGTCGGGAATGCTAAAAAACCACTCCATTTTGTGATCTGATGTTTCCCTGGGGAGTTGCACCCTAGTATATCTTAGAATTTGCAGAAAAACTCCTTTCAACCAGAACGTGTTATTTTTGAACCAAAGCTCAGATTCGAAAAACAAATGTATATTAGTAGTGTCCTGAGTCGGGAATGCTAAAAAACCAACCCATTTTGTGATCTGATGTTTCCCTGGGGAGTTACACCAAAGTATATCTTAGAATTTGCAGAACAACTTAATTGAATCACAACGTGTAACATTTGAACCAAAGCTCAGATTCGAAAAACAAATGTATATTAGTAGTGTCCTGAGTCGGGAATGCTAAAAAACCAACCCATTTTGTGATCTGATGTTTCCCTGGGGAGTTACACACAAGTATATCTTAGAATTTGCAGAAAAACTTAATTGAATCAGAACGTGTAACTTTTGAACCAAAGCTCAGATTTGAAAAACAAACACATATTAGTAGTGTCCTGAGTCGGGAATGCTAAAAAACCACTCCATTTTGTGATCTGATGTTTCCCTGGGAAGTTACACCCAAGTATATCTTAGAATTTGCAGAAAAACTCAATTCAACCAGAACGTGTTACTTTTGAACCAAAGCTCAGATTCGAAAACCAAACGTATATTAGTAGTGTCCTGAGTCGGGAATGCTAAAAAACAACTCCATTTTGTGATCTGATGTTTCCCTGGGGAGTTTCACACAAGTATATCTTAGAATTTGCAGAAAAACTCAATTGAACCAGAACGTGTTACTTTTGAACCAAAGCTCAGATTCGAAAAACAAATGTATATTAGTAGTGTCCTGAGTCAGGAATGCTAAAAAACCAACCCATTTTGTGATCTGATGTTTCCCTGGGGAGTTACACCAAAGTATATCTTAGAATTTGCAGAAAAACTCAATTGAACCAGAACGTGTTAGTTTTGAACCAAAGCTCAGATTCGAAAACCAAATGTATATTAGTAGTGTCCTGAGTCGGGAATGCTAAAAAACCAACCCATTTTGTGATCTGATGTTTCCCTGGGGAGTTACACCCAAGTATATCTTAGAATTTGCAGAACAACTTAATTGAATCACAACGTGTAACATTTGAACCAAAGCTCAGATTCGAAAAACAAATGTATATTAGTAGTGTCCTGAGTCGGGAATGCTAAAAAACCAACCCATTTTGTGATCTGATGTTTCCCTGGGGAGTTACACACAAGTATATCTTAGAATTTGCAGAAAAACTTAATTGAATCAGAACGTGTAACTTTTGAACCAAAGCTCAGATTTGAAAAACAAACACATATTAGTAGTGTCCTGAGTCGGGAATGCTAAAAAACCACTCCATTTTGTGATCTGATGTTTCCCTGGGAAGTTACACCCAAGTATATCTTAGAATTTGCAGAAAAACTCAATTCAACCAGAACGTGTTACTTTTGAACCAAAGCTCAGATTCGAAAACCAAACGTATATTAGTAGTGTCCTGAGTCGGGAATGCTAAAAAACAACTCCATTTTGTGATCTGATGTTTCCCTGGGGAGTTTCACACAAGTATATCTTAGAATTTGCAGAAAAACTCAATTGAACCAGAACGTGTTACTTTTGAACCAAAGCTCAGATTCGAAAAACAAATGTATATTAGTAGTGTCCTGAGTCAGGAATGCTAAAAAACCAACCCATTTTGTGATCTGATGTTTCCCTGGGGAGTTACACCAAAGTATATCTTAGAATTTGCAGAAAAACTCAATTGAACCAGAACGTGTTAGTTTTGAACCAAAGCTCAGATTCGAAAACCAAATGTATATTAGTAGTGTCCTGAGTCGGGAATGCTAAAAAACCAACCCATTTTGTGATCTGATGTTTCCCTGGGGAGTTACACCCAAGTATATCTTAGAATTTGCAGAAAAACTCAATTCAACCAGAACGTGTTACTTTTGAACCAAAGCTCAGATTCGAAAACCAAACGTATATTAGTAGTGTCCTGAGTCGGGAATGCTAAAAAACAACTCCATTTTGTGATCTGATGTTTCCCTGGGGAGTTACACACAAGTATATCTTAGAATTTGCAGAAAAACTCAATTGAACCAGAACGTGTTAGTTTTGAACCAAAGCTCAGATTCGAAAACCAAACGTATATTAGTAGTGTCCTGAGTCGGGAATGCTAAAAAACCACTCCATTTTGTGATGTGATGTTTCCCTGGGGAGTTGCACCCTAGTATATCTTAGAATTTGCAGAAAAACTCAATTGAACCAGAACGTGTTACTTTTGAACCAAAGCTCAGATTCGAAAAACAAATGTATATTAGTAGTGTCCTGAGTCGGGAATGCTAAAAAACCACTCCATTTTGTGATCTGATGTTTCCCTGGGGAGTTGCACCCTAGTATATCTTAGAATTTGCAGAAAAACTCCTTTCAACCAGAACGTGTTATTTTTGAACCAAAGCTCAGATTCGAAAAACAAATGTATATTAGTAGTGTCCTGAGTCAGGAATGCTAAAAAACCAACCCATTTTGTGATTTGATGTTTCCCTGGGGAGTTACACCCAAGTATATCTTAGAATTTGCAGAAAAACTCAATTCGACCAGAACGTGTTACTTTTGAACCAAAGCTCAGATTCGAAAACCAAACGTATATTAGTAGTGTCCTGAGTCGGGAATGCTAAAAAACCACTCCATTTTGTGATCTGATGTTTCCCTGGGGAGTTGCACCCTAGTATATCTTAGAATTTGCAGAAAAACTCAATTGAACCAGAACGTGTTACTTTTGAACCAAAGCTCAGATTCGAAAAACAAATGTATATTAGTAGTGTCCTGAGTCAGGAATGCTAAAAAACCAACCCATTTTGTGATCTGATGTTTCCCTGGGGAGTTACACCAAAGTATATCTTAGAATTTGCAGAAAAACTCAATTGAACCAGAACGTGTTACTTTTGAACCAAAGCTCAGATTCGAAAACCAAACGTATATTAGTAGTGTCCTGAGTCGGGAATGCTAAAAAACCACTCCATTTTGTGATCTGATGTTTCCCTGGGGAGTTACACACAAGTATATCTTAGAATTTGCAGAAAAACTCAATTGAACCAGAACGCGTTACTTTTGAACAAAAGCTCAGATTCGTAAAACAAATGTATATTAGTAGTGTCCTGAGTCAGGAATGCTAAAAAACCAACCCATTTTGTGATCTGATGTTTCCCTGGGGAGTTACACCAAAGTATATCTTAGAATTTGCAGAAAAACTCAATTGAACCAGAACGTGTTAGTTTTGAACCAAAGCTCAGATTCGAAAACCAAACGTATATTAGTAGTGTCCTGAGTCGGGAATGCTAAAAAACCACTCCATTTTGTGATCTGATGTTTCCCTGGGGAGTTGCACCCTAGTATATCTTAGAATTTGCAGAAAAACTCAATTGAACCAGAACGTGTTACTTTTGAACCAAAGCTCAGATTCGAAAAACAAATGTATATTAGTAGTGTCCTGAGTCAGGAATGCTAAAAAACCAACCCATTTTGTGATCTGATGTTTCCCTGGGGAGTTACACCAAAGTATATCTTAGAATTTGCAGAAAAACTCAATTGAACCAGAACGTGTTAGTTTTGAACCAAAGCTCAGATTCGAAAACCAAACGTATATTAGTAGTGTCCTGAGTCGGGAATGCTAAAAAACCAACCCATTTTGTGATCTGATGTTTCCCTGGGGAGTTACACCCAAGTATATCTTAGAATTTGCAGAAAAACTTAATTGAACCAGAACGTGTAACTTTTGAACCAAAGCTCAGATTCGAATAACAAATGTATATTAGTAGTGTCCTGAGTCGGGAATCCTAAAAAACCACTCCATTTTGTGATCTGATGTTTCCCTGGGGAGTTACACCAAAGTATATCTTAGAATTTGCAGAAAAACTCAATTCAACCAGAACGTGTTACTTTTGAACCAAAGCTCAGATTCGAAAAACAAACATGTATTAGTAGTGTCCTGAGTCGGGAATGCTAAAAAACCACTCCATTTTGTGATCTGATGTTTCCCTGGGGAGTTACACCCAAGTATATCTTAGAATTTGCAGAAAAACTCAATTCAACCAGAACGTGTTACTTTTGAACCAAAGCTCAGATTCGAAAAACAAACGTATAGTAGTAGTGTCCTGAGTCGGGAATGCTAAAAAACCAACCCATTTTGTGATCTGATGTTTCCCTGGGGAGTTACACCCAAGTATATCTTAGAATTTGCAGAAAAACTCAATTCAACCAGAACGTGTTACTTTTGAACCAAAGCTCACATTTGAAAAACAAACACATATAAGTAGTGTCCTGAGTCGGGAATGCTAAAACACCAACCCATTTTGTGATCTGATGTTTCCCTAGGGAGTTATACCAAAGTATATCTTAGAATTTGCAGAAAAACTCAATTCAACAAGAACGTGTTACTTTTGAACCAAAGCTCAGATTCGAAAAACAAATGTATATTAGTAGTGTCCTGAGTCGGGAATGCTAAAAAACCAACCCATTTTGTGATCTGATGTTTCCCTGGGGAGTTACACCAAAGTATATCTTAGAATTTGCAGAAAAACTCAATTGAACCAGAACGTGTTAGTTTTGAACCAAAGCTCAGATTCGAAAACCAAACGTATATTAGTAGTGTCCTGAGTCGGGAATGCTAAAAAACCAACCCATTTTGTGATCTGATGTTTCCCTGGGGAGTTACACCCAAGTATATCTTAGAATTTGCAGAAAAACTTAATTGAACCAGAACGTGTAACTTTTGAACCAAAGCTCAGATTCGAATAACAAATGTATATTAGTAGTGTCCTGAGTCGGGAATCCTAAAAAACCACTCCATTTTGTGATCTGATGTTTCCCTGGGGAGTTACACCAAAGTATATCTTAGAATTTGCAGAAAAACTCAATTCAACCAGAACGTGTTACTTTTGAACCAAAGCTCAGATTCGAAAAACAAACATGTATTAGTAGTGTCCTGAGTCGGGAATGCTAAAAAACCACTCCATTTTGTGATCTGATGTTTCCCTGGGGAGTTACACCCAAGTATATCTTAGAATTTGCAGAAAAACTCAATTCAACCAGAACGTGTTACTTTTGAACCAAAGCTCACATTTGAAAAACAAACACATATAAGTAGTGTCCTGAGTCGGGAATGCTAAAACACCAACCCATTTTGTGATCTGATGTTTCCCTAGGGAGTTATACCAAAGTATATCTTAGAATTTGCAGAAAAACTCAATTCAACAAGAACGTGTTACTTTTGAACCAAAGCTCAGATTCGAAAAACAAATGTATATTAGTAGTGTCCTGAGTCGGGAATGCTAAAAAACCAACCCATTTTGTGATCTGATGTTTCCCCTTAATTGAACCAGAACGTGTAACCCTAACCCTAACCCTAACAAATCTGACCTTTGGTTGAAAAGTAGCACTTTCTGGTTGAATTGCCTTCTTTCACCAATTCTGAGATACGGTTTGGTCAAACTCCTCAGGGAAAGCTGTGATCAGCGAATGAAGTGGTTTTTTAGCTTTTCCAACTCAGGACACCGCTAATAGGTGTTTGTTGTACGAATCTGAGCTTTGGTTTAAAAGTAACAGTTTCTGGTTGAATTGAGTACTTTCACCAATTCTGAGATACGGTGTGGTCTAACTCCTCAGGAAAAGCTCTGATCAGCGAATGAAGTGGTTTTTTAGCTTTCCCGACTGAGAACACCCCTAATAGGTGTTTGTTGTTTGAATCTGAGCTTTGGTTCAAAAGTAACCCTTTCTGGTTGAATGGAGTTCTTTCACCAATTCCGAGGTACACTGTGGTCTAACTCTTCAGGGAAAGCTCTGATCAGCGAATGTAATGGTTTTTTAGCTTTTCCAACTCAGGACACCCCTAATAGGTGTTTGTTATTCGAATCTGAGCTTTGGTTCAAAAGTAACACTTTCTGGTTGAATTGAGTTCTTTCGCCAATTCTGAGATACACTTTGGTCTAACTCCTCAGGGAAAGCTCTGATCAGCGAATGAAGTTGTTTTTTAGCTTTCCCAACTCAGGACACCCATTATAGGTGTTTGTTGTTTGTTGTTCGAATCTAACCCTAACCCTAACCCCAACCCCAACCCCAACCCCAACCCCAACCCCAACCCCAACCCCAACCCCAACCCCAACCCCAACCCCAACCCCAACCCCAACCCCAACCCCAACCCCAACCCCAACCCCAACCCCAACCACAACCCCAACCCCAACCCCAACCCTAACCCTAACCCTAACCCTAACCCTAACCCTAACCCTAACCCTAACCAATCAGAGCTTTGGTTCAAAAGTAACACTTTCTGGTTGAATTGAGTTCTTTCGCCAATTCTGAGATACTGTGTGGTGTAACTCCTCAGGAAAAGCTCTGATCACAAAACGGAATGTTTTTTTTTAGCTTTCTCAACTCAGGATATCCCTAATAGATGTTTGTTGTTCAAATCTGAGCTTTCGTTCAAAAGTAACATGTTCTGGTTGAATTGAGTTCTTTTGCCAATTCCGATATACTGTTTGGTCTAACTCCTCAGGAAAAGCTCTGATCAGCGAATGAAGTGGTTTTTTAGCTTTTCCAACTCAGGACACCCCTAATAGGTGTTTGTTGTTCGAATCTGAGCTTTGGTTCAAAAGTAACCCTTTCTGGTTGAATGGAGTTCTTCCACCAATTCCGAGATACACTGTGGTATAACTCCTCAGGGAAAGCTCTGATCAGCGAATGTAAAGGTTTTTTAGCTTTTCCAACTCAGGACACCCCTAATAGGTGTTTGTTGTTCGAATCTGAGCTTTGGTTCAAAAGTAACACTTTCTGGTTGAATTGCCTTCTTTCACCAATTCCGAGATACACTTTGGTCTAACTCCTCAGGGAAAGCTATGATCACCAAACGGAGTGGTTTTTTTAGCTTTCTCGACAGAATACCCATAATAGATGTTTGTTGTTCGAATCAGAGCTTTGGTTCAAAAGTAACAATTTCTGGTTGAATTGAGTTCTTTCGCCAATTCTAAGATACACTTTGGTCCAACTCCTCAGGGAAAGCTCTGATCAGCGAATGAAGTGGTTTTTTAGCTTTCCCAACTCAGGACACCCATTATAGGTGTTTGTTGTTTGTTGTTCGAATCTAACCCTAACCCTAACCCTAACCCAAACCCTAACCCTAACCCTAACCCTAACCCTAACCCTAACCCTAACCCTAACCCTAACCCTAACCCTAACCCTAACCCTAACCCTAACCCTAACCCTAACCCTAACCCTAACCCTAACCCTAACCCTAACCCTAACCCTAACCCTAACCCTAACCCTAACCCTAACCCTAACCCTAACCCTAACCCTAACCCTAACCCTAACCCTAACCCTAACCCTAACCCTAACCCTAACCCTAACCCTAACCCTAACAAATCTGACCTTTGGTTCAAAAGTAACACTTTCTGGTTGAATTGACTTCTTTCACCAATTCTGAGATACACTTTGGTCTAACTCCTCAGGGAAAGCTCTGATCAGCGAATGAAGTGGTTTTTTAGCTTTTCCAACTCAGGACACCCCTAATAGGTGTTTGTTATTCGAATCTGAGCTTTGGTTCAAAAGTAACACTTTCTGGTTGAATTGAGTTCTTTCGCCAATTCTGAGATACACTTTGGTCTAACTCCTCAGGGAAAGCTCTGATCAGCGAATGAAGTTGTTTTTTAGCTTTCCCAACTCAGGACACCCATTATAGGTGTTTGTTGTTTGTTGTTCGAATCTAACCCTAACCCTAACCCCAACCCCAACCCCAACCCCAACCCCAACCCCAACCCCAACCCCAACCCCAACCCCAACCCCAACCCCAACCCCAACCCCAACCCCAACCCCAACCCCAACCCCAACCCCAACCCCAACCCTAACCCTAACCCTAACCCTAACCCTAACCCTAACCAATCAGAGCTTTGGTTCAAAAGTAACACTTTCTGGTTGAATTGAGTTCTTTCGCCAATTCTGAGATACTGTGTGGTGTAACTCCTCAGGAAAAGCTCTGATCACAAAACGGAATGTTTTTTTTTAGCTTTCTCAACTCAGGATATCCCTAATAGATGTTTGTTGTTCAAATCTGAGCTTTCGTTCAAAAGTAACATGTTCTGGTTGAATTGAGTTCTTTTGCCAATTCCGATATACTGTTTGGTCTAACTCCTCAGGAAAAGCTCTGATCAGCGAATGAAGTGGTTTTTTAGCTTTTCCAACTCAGGACACCCCTAATAGGTGTTTGTTGTTCGAATCTGAGCTTTGGTTCAAAAGTAACCCTTTCTGGTTGAATGGAGTTCTTCCACCAATTCCGAGATACACTGTGGTATAACTCCTCAGGGAAAGCTCTGATCAGCGAATGTAATGGTTTTTTAGCTTTTCCAACTCAGGACACCCCTAATAGGTGTTTGTTGTTCGAATCTGAGCTTTGGTTCAAAAGTAACACTTTCTGGTTGAATTGCCTTCTTTCACCAATTCCGAGATACACTTTGGTCTAACTCCTCAGGGAAAGCTATGATCACCAAACGGAGTGGTTTTTTTAGCTTTCTCGACAGAATACCCATAATAGATGTTTGTTGTTCGAATCAGAGCTTTGGTTCAAAAGTAACACTTTCTGGTTGAATTGAGTTCTTTCGCCAATTCTGAGATACACTTTGGTCCAACTCCTCAGGGAAAGCTCTGATCAGCGAATGAAGTGGTTTTTTAGCTTTCCCAACTCAGGACACCCATTATAGGTGTTTGTTGTTTGTTGTTCGAATCTAACCCTAACCCTAACCCTAACCCTAACCCTAACCCTAACCCTAACCCTAACCCTAACCCTAACCCTAACCCTAACCCTAACCCTAACCCTAACCCTAACCCTAACCCTAACCCTAACCCTAACCCTAACCCTAACCCTAAACCTAAACCTAAACCTAACCCTAACCCTAACCCTAACCCTAACCCTAACCCTAACCCTAACCCTAACCCTAACCCTAACCAATCAGAGCTTTACTTCAAAAGTAACACTTTCTGGTTGAATTGAGTTCATTCACCAATTCTGAGATACGGTTTTGTCAAACTCCTCAGGGAAAGCTGTGATCAGCGAATGAAGTGGTTTTTTCGCTTTCCCGACTCAGGACACCCCTAATAGGTGTTTGTTGTTCGAATCTGAGCTTTGGTTCAAAAGTAACACTTTCTGGTTGAATTGAGTTCTTTCGTCAATTCTGAGATACACTTTGGTCTAACTCCTCAGGGAAAGCTATGATCACCAAACGGAGTGGTTTTTTTAGCTTTCTCGACAGAATACCCATAATAGATGTTTGTTGTTCGAATCAGAGCTTTGGTTCAAAAGTAACACTTTCTGGTTGAATTGAGTTCTTTCGCCAATTCTGAGATACACTTTGGTCCAACTCCTCAGGGAAAACTCTGATCAGCGAATGAAGTGGTTTTTTATCTTTCCCAACTCAGGACACCCATTATAGGTGTTTGTTGTTTGTTGTTCGAATCTAACCCTAACCCTAACCCTAACCCTAACCCTAACCCTAACCCTAACCCTAACCCTAACCCTAACCCTAACCCTAACCCTAACCCTAACCCTAACCCTAACCCTAACCCTAACCCTAACCCTAACCCTAACCCTAACCCTAACCCTAACCCTAACCCTAACCCTAACCCTAACCCTAACCCTAACCCTAACCCTAACCCTAACCCTAACCCTAACCCTAACCCTAACCCTAACCCTAACCCTAACCCTAACCCTAACCCTAACCCTAACCCTAACCCTAACCCTAACCCTAACCCTAACAAATCTGACCTTTGGTTCAAAAGTAACACTTTCTGGTTGAATTGCCTTCTTTCACCAATTCTGAGATACACTTTGGTCTAACTCCTCAGGGAAAGCTCTGATCAGCGAATGAAGTGGTTTTTTAGCTTTTCCAACTCAGGACACCGCTAATAGGTGTTTGTTGTACGAATCTGAGCTTTGGTTTAAAAGTAACACTTTCTGGTTGAATTGAGTACTTTCACCAATTCTGAGATACGGTGTGGTCTAACTCCTCAGGAAAAGCTCTGATCAGCGAATGAAGTGGTTTTTTAGCTTTTCCAACTCAGGACACCCCTAATAGGTGTTTGTTATTCGAATCTGAGCTTTGGTTCAAAAGTAACACTTTCTGGTTGAATTGAGTTCTTTCGCCAATTCTGAGATACACTTTGGTCTAACTCCTCAGGGAAAGCTCTGATCAGCGAATGAAGTTGTTTTTTAGCTTTCCCAACTCAGGACACCCATTATAGGTGTTTGTTGTTTGTTGTTCGAATCTAACCCTAACCCTAACCCCAACCCCAACCCCAACCCCAACCCCAACCCCAACCCCAACCCCAACCCCAACCCCAACCCCAACCCCAACCCCAACCCCAACCCCAACCCCAACCCCAACCCTAACCCTAACCCTAACCCTAACCCTAACCCTAACCAATCAGAGCTTTGGTTCAAAAGTAACACTTTCTGGTTGAATTGAGTTCTTTCGCCAATTCTGAGATACTGTGTGGTGTAACTCCTCAGGAAAAGCTCTGATCACAAAACGGAATGTTTTTTTTTAGCTTTCTCAACTCAGGATATCCCTAATAGATGTTTGTTGTTCAAATCTGAGCTTTCGTTCAAAAGTAACATGTTCTGGTTGAATTGAGTTCTTTTGCCAATTCCGATATACTGTTTGGTCTAACTCCTCAGGAAAAGCTCTGATCAGCGAATGAAG